>NC_088413.1:64290560-64478060 GCF_034236695.1 Oncorhynchus nerka
CAGGTCTGCCAAACTGCAGCCTTTCTCAATAGCAAGCTATGCTCACTGAGTCTGTCGATAGTCAAAGCTTTCCTTAAGTTTGGGTCAGTCACAGTGGTCAGTACTCTGTGTACTCTCTGTTTAGGGCCAAACAGCATTATAGTTTGCTCTGTTTTTTGTTCATTCTTTCCAATGTGTCAAGTAATTATCTTTTGGATTTCTAGTGATATGGTTGGGTCTAATTGTGTTGCTGTCCTGTGGGGTCTGTTTGTGTTTGTGAACAAAGCCCCAGGACCAGCTTGCTTAGAAGACTCTTCTCCAGGTTCATCTCTCTGTAGGTGATGGGTTTGTTATGGAAGGTTTGGGAATCACTTCCTTTTAGGAGGTTGTAGAATTGAACGGCTCTTTTCTGGATTTTGATCATTAAAATCAAATCAAATCAAATTTTATTTGTCACATACACATGGTTAGCAGATGTTAATGCGAGTGTAGCGAAATGCTTGTGCTTCTAGTTCCGACAATGCAGTAATAACCAACAAGTAATCTAACTAACAATTCCTAAACTACTGTCTTATACACAGTGTAAGGGGATAAAGAATATGTACATAAGGATATATGAATGAGTGATGGTACAGAGCAGCATAGGCAAGATACAGTAGATGGTATCGAGTACAGTATATACATATGAGATGAGTATGTAAACAAAGTGGCATAGTTAAAGTGGCTAGTGATACATGTATTACATAAGGATGCAGTCGATGATATAGAGTACAGTATATATGTATGCATATGAGATGAATAATGTAGGGTATGTAAACACTATATTAGGTAGCATTGTTTAAAGTGGCTAGTGATATATTTACATCATTTCCCATCAATTCCCATTATTAAAGTGGCTGGAGTTGAGTCAGTGTCAGTGTGTTGGCAGCAGCCACTCAATGTTAGTGATGGCTGTTTAACAGTCTGATGGCCTTGAGAAAGAAGCTGTTTTTCAGTCTCTCGGTCCCAGCTTTGATGCACCTGTACTGACCTCGCCTTCTGGATGATAGCGGGGTGAACAGGCAGTGGCTCGGGTGGTTGATGTCCTTGATGATCTTTATGGCCTTCCTGTAACATCGGGTGGTGTAGGTGTCCTGGAGGGCAGGTAGTTTGTCCCCGGTGATGCGTTGTGCAGACCTCACTACCCTCTGGAGAGCCTTACGCTTGAGGGCGGAGCAGTTGCCGTACCAGGCGGTGATACAGCCCGCCAGGATGCTCTCGATTGTGCATCTGTAGAAGTTTGTGAGTGCTTTTGGTGACAAGCCGAATTTCTTCAGCCTCCTGAGGTTGAAGAGGCGCTGCTGCGCCTTCTTCACGATGCTGTCTGTGTGAGTGGACCAATTCAGTTTGTCTGTGATGTGTATGCCGAGGAACTTAAAACTTGCTACCCTCTCCACTACTGTTCCATCGATGTGGATAGGGGGGTGTTCCCTCTGCTGTTTCCTGAAGTCCACAATCATCTCCTTAGTTTTGTTGACGTTGAGTGTGAGGTTATTTTCCTGACACCACACTCCGAGGGCCCTCACCTCCTCCCTGTAGGCCGTCTCGTCGTTGTTGGTAATCAAGCCTACCACTGTTGTGTCGTCCGCAAACTTGATGATTGAGTTGGAGGCGTGCGTGGCCACGCAGTCGTGGGTGAACAGGGAGTACAGGAGAGGGCTCAGAACGCACCCTTTTGGGGCCCCAGTGTTGAGGATCAGCGGGGAGGAGATGTTGTTGCCTACCCTCACCACCTGGGGGCGGCCCGTCAGGAAGTCCAGTACCCAGTTGCACAGGGCGGGGTCGAGACCCAGGGTCTCGAGCTTGATGACGAGCTTGGAGGGTACTATGGTGTTGAATGCCGAGCTGTAGTCGATGAACAGCATTCTCACATAGGTATTCCTCTTGTCCAGATGGGTTAGGGCAGTGTGCAGTGTGGTTAGCGGGTATCGGCGTAATTCTGCTCTTCGTGCATTATTTGGCTTTGTAATTTGTACACAGAGGATGTTTTTGCAGAATTCTGCATGCAGAAGTTGTATTTGTGGTCCTGGCAACTGGACCTTTTTTGGAACACCATTATTTTTGTCTTACTGAGATTTACAGTCAGGGCCCAGGTCTGACTGAATCTGTGCAGAAGATCTAGGTGCTGCTGTAGGCCCTCCTTGGTTGAGGACAGAAGCACCAGATCATCAGCAAACAGTAAACATTTGACTTCAGATTCTAGTTGTGTGAGGCCGGGTGCTGCAGACTGTTCTAGTGTCATCGCCAATTTATTGATATATATGTTGAAGAGGGTGGGGCTTAAGCTGACATTTTTAACTGCACACTTGTTGTTTATGTACATGGATTTTATAATGTTGTATGTTTGTCCCCCAACACCACTTTCCATCAATTTGTGTAGCAGACTCTCATGCCAAATTGAGTGAAAAGCTTTTTTGAAATCAACAAAGCATGAGAAGAGTTTGCCTTTGACATTTGCTGAGTACATTGTTTTCACTGAGGAAATGTACGAGTCTGCTGTTAATGATAATGCAGAGGATTTTCCCAAGGCAGCTGTTGATGCATATCCCATGGTAGTTATTGGGGTCAAATCTGTCTCCACTTTTGTGGATTAGGGTGATCAGTCCTTGGTTCCAAATATTGGGGAAGATGCCAGCGCTAAGGATAATGTTAAAGAGTTTTAGTATAGCCAATTGGAATTTGTTGTCTGTATATTTTAGCATTTCATTGACGATACCATCAACACCACATGCCTTTTTGGGTTGGAGGGTTTGCATTTTGTCCTGTAGTTCATTAAATGTAATTGGACAATCCAGTGGGTTCTGGTAGTCTTTAATAGTTGATTCTAAGATTTGTATTTTATAATATATATGTTTTTGCTGTTTGTTCTTTGTTATAGGGCCAAAAAGATTGGAGAAGTGGTTTACCCAGACATCTCTGTTTTGGATAGATAACTCCTCGTGTTGTTGATTGTTTAGAGGTGTCCAATTTCCTCAGAAGTGGTTAGTCTATGGGTTCTTCAATTACATTGAGCTGTTCCTTCTTTTTCCATAGTGTATTTCTGTGTTGTTTTAGTGATTCACCTTAGTGAAGGCGTAGACTCAGGTTTTCTGGGTCTCTGTTTTTGGTTGGAAAATGTTCTCAATTTCTTTCTTAGGTTTTGCATTCTTCATCAAACCATTTGTGACTCACCACCTAGATTCGGTCTTATGTAGCAAAATTTGTAATTGTGTTTTTTACATTGGATAAAAGTAGGGACTAAGAGCTACAAAATGGTATATCATACTGCATTGTTGAGGAACAATGGGAAAGTAATTATTGTAAACTTGTAAACTCACTTTTGAGAAAATGGCCTTTGAATGTTTTGGTATCTAGTGAAGAGCTCTTTTTTGTCTACACCCATTCAGCATATTTCACACCCTCTTAAGCTTTAGCCCCACCCATCTTGTTTCGCCCTCAGAGTGTTTAGAGCACAGACTTGATGCTCTGGCCGATGATTTGTTTACCTATGGATGACATGAAAACAGCCTAACCAGCTCTGATGGCAACAATTTCATTATGCTTCTTTGCAGACGTTTACTGACACCTGCCATATTCACTTTAGCTTTAAGACATTAAGACAACGTGTAAAATTACACGTCACGTAATGTTATCTAACGAGCCAGCCAGCTAACTTTATTTAGCTAAACAACAATGAACATAGTGCCAAATCATGTCATTACTACAATGCATGAATGTGCTGGGAGCTAACCATCCAGGTTCAATGTTAGCTAGCTAACATTAGGCTGCAATTAGCAAAGCAAACAGCTCTGGGATACGAATAACAACATCAGCTAGGGAGCCAGCCAACTAATGTTAGTTATCTAGCTAACAGTACACTTTAGCTTAAGACATGTAGCTAGTTAGCTAGGTAAACAATGAACTTAGCTAGGTAAACAATGTGTAAAATCATACATCATGTAAAATTACACGTCACGTAATGTTATCTAACGAGCCAGCAGCTAACCTTAGCTAGTTAAACAACAATGAACATAGTGCCAAATCATGTCGTTACCACACTGCATGAATATGCTGGGAGCTAACCAACCAGGTTCAATGTTAGCTAGCTAACATTAGGCTCTAACTAGCAAAGCAAACAGCTCTTGGATATGAATAACAACGTCAGCTAGGGAGCCAGCCAGCTAATGTTAGCTAGTACATTTTAGCTTGAAATGAAACCACTTTCTGTCAAAATTAGAAATGTGTAATATCTGAAAATGTAGCTAGCTAACTCTAGACTATCTTACCTGTATACATCATCATGCATGATGGACGCGTCTTCCTGTCTTGGATGCCATGCAACAGTTGCCCTTAGTTTGATGATGTAATCTGGAGACAGGTGTTTTCTCCATCTCTTTAGCTATCATACTCTAATTCCACTGATTTCAAAACTTGATCAATACTCGCAATACTTACCTTATGCAGCTCCACTACACAAAACATTTTTAAAAAGGCGCGTTCGACAGGACTACCAACACAGACTGACCAGTTCAAAAAGACAAAAGCAATCTATATGGCAGACCAATCCGAACTCCTCTCTCGGCATATCCAGCCCACTCATTATCTCAGTCAATCATGGCTAGTGGGAAGGTTGCTGATTTTTTCTATTGCTTAACCAACAAGGATCGTAATTTAACAATTGTATTCGTATTTACAGATGGCATACAAGTATGTTATTAAGGCACATGAAAGTTCACATGTTCGAGAAAGGCATTTCTGCCGAAAAATGCATTTTGATCTAAAACATTTTTTTACCTTCAAACGGCACTCCTGTGAAGTTGTGACTTGCGACAAACACCTAGTATCCTGAATCGGGTCACATTTGTCATTGTTGTTCATTTTCTTCAGTTTTCTGTTTGAAATTTTTAGATTTGATAGGGAAGCTGAGAGGTCAAATATACTGTTTAGGTTTTCTACTGGCAAGTTTACACATTCACTATTACAGTGGAAAGTTTTATCCAGGAAGTTGTCTAACGGGATTTCATTTTTTGTTGCCTGATTGTTTTTTGGTAAGTTGCCACACTACTTTCCTTCCATCTATAGCATTTCTTAATATTATTCAGTTATTTTGGCTTTGATGCCTCATGATTGAGTATTGCTCTGTTCAAGTAGACTGTGATTTTATAGCATTTCTTAATATTATTCAGTTATTTTGGCTTTGATGCCTCATGATTGAGTATTGCTCTGTTCAAGTAGACTGTGATTTTTCTGTGATCTGATAGGGGTGTCAGTGGGCTGACTGTGAATGCTCTGAGAGATACTGGGTTGAGGTCAGTGATAAAGTAGTCTACAATACTAGTGCCAAGAAATGAGCTATAGGTGTATCTACTATAGGACTCCCCCCGAAGCCTACCATTGACTATGTACATACCCAGCATGCGACAGAGCGGCAGGAGTTGTGACTCGTTTTTGTTGGTTATGTTGTTGTAGTTGTGCCTAGGGGGGCAAATGGGGGATGGAATGCTGTCACCTCCAGGCAGGTGTTTGTCCCCCTGTGTGCTGAGGGTGTCAGGTTTTTGTCCTTTTCTGGCATTTAGGTCGCCACAGATTAGTACATGTTCCTGGGCCTGAAAATGATTGATTTCTCCTCCTTCTCTCTCTCTCTCTCTCTCTCTCTCTCTCTCTCTCTCTCTCTCTCTCTCTCTCTCTCTCTCTCTCTCTCTCGCTATAGTGAAAGTAGGTGATGATGACAGGATGTAAACAGTTGCACTAGGTTAACATTACTATGACTCAGCTGTCTCAGTATTTCCTTCCAGTAAATGCACATCAAACACACACACACACACACAAACACACACACACACACACACACACACACACACACACACACACACACACACACACACACACACATATTTCTGCCTGAGTAAATATTTTACTTTGCTGTGTCGGCCCTGTTTTCAATAGGAGTTAGTGTACTGATGCGTGTGTGCCTGTGTCTGTATCTGTCAGTGTTTATGTACACTAGTGGTGGGGAGTGGGGTGGTGAGTGGAGTGGTGAGTGAAGTGGTAAGTGGAGTGGTGAGTGGTGAGTGGAGTGGTGAGTGGAGTGAAGTGGTGAGGGAGTGGTGAGTGGGGGGGTGAGGGAGTGGTGAGGGAGTGGTGAGTGGAGTGGTGAGTGGATAGGTGAGTGTAGTGGTGAGTGGAGTGGTGGGGAGTGGTGAGTGGTGAGTGCAGTGGTGAGTGGACTGGTGAGTGGATAGGTGAGTGTAGTGGTGAGGGGAGTGGTGAGTGGAGTGGTGAGTGGAGTGGTGAGGGAGTGGTGAGGGAGTGGTGAGTGGGGTGGTGAGGGGTGAGTGGAGTGGTGAGGGAGTGGTGAGTGGAGTGGTGAGTGGGGTGGTGAGTGAAGTGGAGTGGTGAGTGGTGAGGAGTGGTGAGTGGGGTGGTGAGGAGTGGTGAGTGGGGTGGTGAGTGGTGAGTGGAGTGGTGAGGGAGTAGCGAGTGGAGTGGTTAGTGGTGAGGGATTGGTGAGTGAAGTGGTGAGTGGTGAGGGAGTGGTGAATGGGGTGGTGAGTGGTGAGGGAGTGGTGAGTGGGGTGGTGAGTGGAGTGGTAAATGGAGTGGTGAGTGGTGAGGGAGTGGGGTGGTTAGTGGTGAGTGAAGTGGTGAGTGGAGTGGTGAGTGGGGGTGAGTGGAGTGGTGGTGGTGAGGGAGTGGTGATGGGAGTGGTGAGTGGAGTGGTGAGTGGAGTGGTGAGTGGTGAGTGGAGTGGTGAGTGGGGTGGTGAGTTTTGAGTGGAGTGGTAAATGGAGTGGTGAGTGGTGAGGGAGTGGTGAGTGGGGTGGTTAGTGGAGTGGTGAGTGGAGTGGTGAGTGGTGAGGGGAGTGGTGAGTGGAGTGGTGAGTGGTGAGGGAGTGGTGAGGGGAGTGGTGAGTGGAGTGGTGAGTGTGAGTGGTGAGCGAGTGGGTGGAGTGGTGAGTGGAGTGGTGAGAGGAGTGGTGAGTGGAGTGGTGAGTGGTGAGGGAGTGGTGAGTGGTGAGGGGAGTGGTGAGTGGAGTGGTGAGTGTGAGTGGTGAGCGAGTGGAGTGGAGTGGTGAGTGGAGTGGTGAGGGGAGTGGTGAGGGGAGTGGTGAGTGGTGAGTGGAGTGGTGAGGGGAGTGGTGAGTGGTGAGTGGAGTGGTGAGTGGAGTGGTGAGTGGAGTGGTGAGGGGAGTGGTGAGGGGAGCGGTGAGTGGTGAGTGGAGTGGTGAGTGGAGTGGTGAGTGGAGTGTGGAGTGGTGAGTGGAGTGGTGAGTGGTGTGTGTTGAGGGGAGTGGTGAGTGGAGTGGTGAGTGGAGTGGTGAGTGGAGTGGTGAGTGGTGTGTGTTGAGGGGAGTGGTGAGTGGAGTGGTGAGTGGAGTGGTGAGTGGTGTGTGTTGAGGGGAGTGGTGAGTGGAGTGGTGAGTGGAGTGGTGAGCGGTGTGTGGCCAGACAAGTCTCAGGATGTGTGCATTAGACACTTCCTCTCTCCCCCCTTCCTACTTTATTTACCTTAGGAAGTGCTATATATTTTTGTAAGGAAAATTGCTGTGTGTTTTTACAGAGAGAAGGTGAAGTGTATTTGTGTAAGGGGAAGCGATGTGTGTGTATTTGTGTAAGGGGAAGCAATGTGTGTGTATTTGTGGAAGAAGAAGCGATGTGTGTGTATTTGTGTAAGAGGAAGCAATGTGTGTGTATTTGTGGAAGAGGAAGCGATGTGTGTGTATTTGTGGAAGGGGAAGCGATGTGTGTGTATTTGTGTAAGGGGAAGCGATGTGTGTATTTGTGTAAGGAGAAGCGATGTGTGTGTATTTGTGTAAGGGGAAGCGATGTGTGTGTATTTGTGTAAGGAGAAGGGATGTGTGTGTATTTGTGTAAGGGGAAGCGATGTGTGTGTGTTTGTGTAAGGGGAAGCGATGTGTGTGTATTTGTGTAAGGGGAAGCGATGTGTGTGTGTTTGTGTAAGGGGAAGCGATGTGTGTGTATTTGTGTAAGAGAAAGGATGTGTGTGTATTTGTGTAAGGGGAAGCGATGTGTGTGTATTTGTGTAAGGGGAAGCGATGTGTGTGTATTTGTGTAAGGGGAAGCGATGTGTGTGTATTTGTGTAAGAGGAAGCGATGTGTGTGTATTTGTGTAAGGGGAAGCGATGTGTGTGTATTTGTGTAAGGGGAAGCGATGTGTGTGTATTTGTGTAAGGGGAAGCGATGTGTGTGTATTTGTGTAAGGGGAAGCGATGTGTGTGTATTTGTGTAAGGAGAAGGGATGTGTGTGTATTTGTGTAAGATGAGCGATGTGTGTTTATTTGTGTAAGGGGAGCGATGTGTGTATTTGTGTAAGGGGAAGCGATGTGTGTTTATTTGTGTAAGTGTGTGTGTATTTGTGTAAGAAGAAGCGATGTGTGTGTATTTGTGTAAGGGGAAGCGATGTGTGTGTATTTGTGTAAGGGGAAGCGATGTGTGTGTATTTGTGTAAGGAAGCGATGTGTGTGTATTTGTGTAAGGGGAAGCGATGTGTGTGTATTTGTGTAAGGGGAAGCGATGTGTGTGTATTTGTGTAAGGGAAGCGATGTGTGTGTATTTGTGTAAGGGGAAGCGATGTGTGTGTATTTGTGTAAGGGGAAGCGATGTGTGTGTATTTGTGTAAGGAGCGATGTGTGTGTATTTGTGTAAGGAAGCGAATTTGTGTAAGGGAAGCGATGTGTGTGTATTTGTGTAAGGGAAGCGATGTGTGTGTATTTGTGTAAGGGGAACGATGTGTGTGTATTTGTGTAAGGGGAAGCGATGTGTGTGTATTTGTGTAAGAAGAAGCGATGTGTGTGTATTTGTGTAAGGGAAGCGATGTGTGTGTATTTGTGTAAGGGGAAGCGATGTGTGTGTATTTGTGTAAGGGGAAGCGATGTGTGTGTATTTGTGTAAGGGAAGCGATGTGTGTGTATTTGTGTAAGGGGAAGGGATGTGTGTGTATTTGTGTAAGGGGAAGCGATGTGTGTGTATTTGTGTAAGGGGAAGCGATGTGTGTGTATTTGTGTAAGGGGAAGCGATGTGTGTGTATTTGTGTAAGGGAAGCGATGTGTGTGTATTTGTGTAAGGGGAAGCGATGTGTGTGTATTTGTGTAAGGGAAGCGTGTGTGTGTATTTGTGTAAGGGAAGCGTGTGTGTGTATTTGTGTAAGGGAAGCGATGTGTGTGTATTTGTGTAAGGGAAGCGATGTGTGTGTATTTGTGTAAGGGGAAGCGATGTGTGTGTATTTGTGTAAGGAAGCGATGTGTGTGTATTTGTGTAAGGGAAATATGTGTGTGTATTTGTGTAAGGGGATGTGTGTGTATTTGTGTAAGGGAAGCGATGTGTGTGTATTTGTGTAAGGGGAAGCGATGTGTGTGTATTTGTGTAAGGGGAAGCGATGTGTGTGTATTTGTGTAAGGGAAGCGATGTGTGTGTATTTGTGTAAGGGGAAGCGATGTGTGTGTATTTGTGTAAGGGGAAGCGATGTGTGTGTATTTGTGTAAGGAGAAGCGATGTGTGTGTATTTGTGTAAGGGAAGCGATGTGTGTGTATTTGTGTAAGGGAAGCGATGTGTGTATTTGTGTAAGGGAAGCGATGTGTGTGTATTTGTGTAAGCGATGTGTGTGTATTTGTGTAAGGGGAAGCGATGTGTGTGTATTTGTGTAAGGAGAAGCGATGTGTGTGTATTTGTGTAAGGGGAAGCGATGTGTGTATTTGTGTATTTGTGTAAGAGAAGCGATGTGTGTGTATTTGTGTAAGGGAAGCGATGTGTGTGTATTTGTGTAAGAGCGATGTGTGTATTTGTGTAAGGGGAAGCGATGTGTGTGTATTTGTGTAAGGAAGCGATGTGTGTATTTGTGTAAGAAGCGATGTGTGTGTATTTGTGTAAGGGAAACGTGTGTGTGTATTTGTGTAAGGGAAGCGATGTGTGTGTATTTGTGTAAGGAGAAGCGATGTGTGTGTATTTGTGTAAGGGGAGCGATGTGTGTGTATTTGTGTAAGGGGAAGCGATGTGTGTGTATTTGTGTAAGGGGAAGCGATGTGTGTGTATTTGTGTAAGGGAAGCGATGTGTGTGTATTTGTGTAAGGAAGCGATGTGTGTGTATTTGTGTAAGAGGGAAGCGTGTAAGTGTGTGTGTATTTGTGTAAGGGGAAGCGATGTGTGTGTATTTGTGTAAGGGAAGCGATGTGTGTGTATTTGTGTAAGAAGGATGTGTGTGTATTTGTGTAAGGGAAGCGATGTGTGTGTATTTGTGTAAGGGGGAACCGATGTGTGTGTATTTGTGTAAGGGAAGCGATGTGTGTGTATTTGTGTAAGGGAAGCGATGTGTGTATTTGTGGAAGGGGAAGCGATGTGTGTGTATTTGTGTAAGGGGAAGCGATGTGTGTGTATTTGTGTAAGGGGAAGCGATGTGTGTGTATTTGTGTAAGGAAGCGATGTGTGTGTATTTGTGTAAGGGAAGCGATGTGTGTGTATTTGTGTAAGGGGAAGCGATGTGTGTGTATTTGTGTAAGAAGCGATGTGTGTGTATTTGTGTAAGGGAAGCGATGTGTGTGTATTTGTGTAAGGAAGCGATGTGTGTGTATTTGTGTAAGGGAAGCGATGTGTGTGTATTTGTGTAAGGGAAGCGATGTGTGTGTATTTGTGTAAGGAAGCGATGTGTGTGTATTTGTGTAAGGAAGCGATGTGTGTGTATTTGTGTAAGGGAAGCGATGTGTGTGTATTTGTGTGTGTATTTGTGGAAGGAGAGGCGATGTGTGTGTATTTGTGTAAGGGAAGCGATGTGTGTGTATTTGTGTAAGGAAGCGATGTGTGTGTATTGTGGAAGGGAGGATGTGTGTGTATTTGTGAGGAGAAGCGATGTGTGTGTATTTGTGTAAGGAAAGCGATGTGTGTGTATTTGTGTAAGGGAAGCGATGTGTGTATTTGTGTAAGGGCGATGTGTGTGTATTTGTGTAAGAAGAAGCGTGTGTGTATTTGTGTAAGGGGAAGCGATGTGTGTGTATTTGTGTAAGGGGATGTGTGTGTATTTGTGTAAGGGAAGCGATGTGTGTGTATTTGTGTAAGGGAAGCGATGTGTGTGTATTTGTGTAAGGGAAGCGATGTGTGTGTATTTGTGTAAGAGAAGCGATGTGTGTATTTGTGTAAGGGAGACGATGTGTGTGTATTTGTGTAAGGGAAGCGATGTGTGTGTATTTGTGTAAGGGAAGCGATGTGTGTGTATTTGTGTAAGGGGAAGCGATGTGTGTATTTGTGTAAGGAAGCGATGTGTGTGTATTTGTGTAAGGAAGCGATGTGTGTGTATTTGTGTAAGGGGATGTGATTGTGTGTATTTGTGTAAGGGGAAGCGATGTGTGTGTATTTGTGTAAGAAGAAGCGATGTGTGTGTATTTGTGTAAGGGGAAGCGATGTGTGTGTATTTGTGTAAGGAGCGATGTGTGTGTATTTGTGTAAGGAGCGATGTGTGTGTATTTGTGTAAGGGAAGCGATGTGTGTATTTGTGTAAGGGAAGCGATGTGTGTATTTGTGTAAGGGAAGCGATGTGTGTGTATTTGTGTAAGGGAAGCGATGTGTGTGTATTTGTGTAAGGGAAGCGATGTGTGTATTTGTGTAAGGGAAGCGATGTGTGTGTATTTGTGTAAGGGAAGCGATGTGTGTGTATTTGTGTAAGGGGAAGCGATGTGTGTGTATTTGTGTAAGGGAAGCGATGTGTGTGTATTTGTGTAAGGGGAAGCGATGTGTGTGTATTTGTGTAAGGGGAAGCGATGTGTGTGTATTTGTGTAAGGGAAGCGATGTGTGTGTATTTGTGTAAGGGAAGCGATGTGTGTGTATTTGTGTAAGAGGAAGCGATGTGTGTGTATTTGTGTAAGGGGAAGCGATGTGTGTATTTGTGTAAGGGAAGCGATGTGTGTGTATTTGTGTAAGGAAGCGATGTGTGTGTATTTGTGTAAGGGAAGCGATGTGTGTGTATTTGTGTAAGGAGAAGCGATGTGTGTGTATTTGTGTAAGGAAGCGATGTGTGTGTTTTGTGTAAGGGAAGCGATGTGTGTATTTGTGTAAGGGAAACGATGTGTGTGTATTTGTGTAAGGGAAGCGATGTGTGTGTATTTGTGTAAGGAGAAACGATGTGTGTGTATTTGTGTAAGGGGAAGCGATGTGTGTGTATTTGTGTAAGGAAGCGATGTGTGTGTATTTGTGTAAGAAGAAGCGATGTGTGTGTATTTGTGGAAGAAGCGATGTGTGTGTATTTGTGTAAGGGAAGCGATGTGTGTGTATTTGTGTAAGGGAAGCGATGTGTGTGTATTTGTGTAAGGGAAGCGATGTGTGTGTATTTGTGTAAGGAAGCGATGTGTGTGTATTTGTGTAAGGGGAAGCGATGTGTGTGTATTTGTGTTAGGGGAAACGATGTGTGTGTATTTGTGTAAGGGAAGCGATGTGTGTGTATTTGTGTAAGGAGAAGCGATGTGTGTGTATTTGTGTAAGGAAGCGATGTGTGTGTATTTGTGTAAGGAGAAGCGATGTGTGTGTATTTGTGTAAGGAAGCGATGTGTGTGTATTTGTGTAAGGAGAAACGTGTGTGTGTATTTGTGTAAGAGGCGATGTGTGTGTATTTGTGTAAGGGAAGCGATGTGTGTGTATTTGTGTAAGGAGAAGCGATGTGTGTGTATTTGTGTAAGGAGAAGCGATGTGTGTGTATTTGTGTAAGGAGAAGCGATGTGTGTGTATTTGTGTAAGGGAAGCGATGTGTGTGTATTTGTGTAAGGGGAAGCGATGTGTGTGTATTTGTGTAAGGAAGAAGCGATGTGTGTGTATTTGTGTAAGGGGAAGCGATGTGTGTGTATTTGTGTAAGAGAGCGATGTGTGTGTATTTGTGTAAGGAAGCGATGTGTGTGTATTTGTGTAAGGGAAGCGATGTGTGTGTATTTGTGTAAGGAGAAGCGATGTGTGTGTATTTGTGGAAGGGAGACGATGTGTGTGTATTTGTGTAAGGGAAGCGATGTGTGTGTATTTGTGTAAAGAGAAACGATGTGTGTGTATTTGTGTAAGGGGAAGCGATGTGTGTGTATTTGTGTAAGGAGGCGATGTGTGTGTATTTGTGTAAGGGAAGCGATGTGTGTATTTGTGTAAGGGAAGCGATGTGTGTGTTTGTGTAAGAGAAGCGATGTGTGTGTATTTGTGTAAGGGAAGCGATGTGTGTATTTGTGTAAGGGGAGTGTGTGTATTTGTGTAAGGGAAGCGATGTGTGTATTTGTGTAAGGAAGCGTGTGTGTGTATTTGTGTAAGGAAGATGTGTGTGTATTTGTGTAAGGGGATGTGTGTGTATTTGTGTAAGAAGCGATGTGTGTGTATTTGTGTAAGGGAAGCGATGTGTGTGTATTTGTGTAAGGAGAAGCGATGTGTGTGTATTTGTGTAAGGGAGCGATGTGTGTGTATTTGTGTAAGGGAAGCGATGTGTGTGTATTTGTGTAAGGAGAAGCGATGTGTGTGTATTTGTGTTTGTGTAAGGGAAGCGATGTGTGTGTATTTGTGTAAGGAGAAGCGATGTGTGTGTATTTGTGTAAGGAAGCGATGTGTGTGTATTTGTGTAAGGGGAAGCGATGTGTGTGTATTTGTGTAAGGGAAGCGATGTGTGTGTATTTGTGTAAGGGGAAGCGATGTGTGTGTATTTGTGTAAGGGAAAGCGATGTGTGTGTATTTGTGTAAGGGGAGCGATGTGTGTGTATTTGTGTAAGGGAAGCGATGTGTGTGTATTTGTGTAAGGGAAGCGATGTGTGTGTATTTGTGTAAGGAAGACGTGTGTGTGTATTTGTGGAAGGGACGATGTGTGTATTTGTGTAAAGAGGAGATGTGTGTGTATTTGTGTAAGAGAGATTTGTGGGAGCGATGTGTGTGTATTTGTGTAAGGGAAGCGATGTGTGTGTATTTGTGGAAGGGAAGCGATGTGTGTGTATTTGTGTAAGGAAGCGATGTGTGTGTATTTGTGTAAGGAAGCGATGTGTGTGTGTATTTGTGTAAGGGGAAGCGATGTGTGTGTATTTGTGGAAGAAGCGATGTGTGTGTATTTGTGTAAGGGAAGCGATGTGTGTGTATTTGTGTAAGGGGAAGCGATGTGTGTGTATTTGTGTAAGGGAAGGATGTGTGTGTATTTGTGTAAGGAGAAGCGATGTGTGTGTTTTTGTAAGGGAAGCGATGTGTGTGTATTTGTGTAAGGGTGTGCGATGTGTGTATTTGTGTAAGGGGAAGCGATGTGTGTGTATTTGTGTAAGGGGAAGCGATGTGTGTGTATTTGTGTAAGGAAGAAGCGATGTGTGTGTATTTATGTAAGGGAAGGGATGTGTGTGTATTTGTGTAAGGGATGTGTGTGATGTGTGTGTATTTGTGTATTTGTGGGAGGCGATGTGTGTATTTGTGTAAGGGTAAGCGATGTGTGTGTATTTGTGTAAGGGAAGCGATGTGTGTGTATTTGTGTAAGGGGAAGCGATGTGTGTATTTGTGTAAGGGAAGCGATGTGTGTATTTGTGTAAGGGAAGCGATGTGTGTGTGTATTTGTGTAAGGAAGCGATGTGTGTGTATTTGTGTAAGAGGAAGCGATGTGTGTGTATTTGTGTAAGGGGAAAACGATGTGTGTATTTGTGTAAGGAAGCGATGTGTGTGTATTTGTGTAAGGGGAAGCGATGTGTGTGTATTTGTGTAAGGGGAAAGCGATGTGTGTATTTGTGTAAGGGGAAGCGATGTGTGTGTATTTATGTAAGGAAAGCGATGTGTGTGTATTTGTGTAAGGGAAGCGATGTGTGTGTATTTGTGTAAGGAGAAGCGATGTGTGTGTATTTGTGTAAGGGAAGCGATGTGTGTGTATTTGTGTAAGAGCGATGTGTGTGTATTTGTGTAAGGTAAGCGATGTGTGTGTATTTGTGTAAGGGAAGCGATGTGTGTATTTGTGTAAGGAGAAGCGATGTGTGTGTATTTGTGTAAGGGAAGCGATGTGTGTGTATTTGTGTAAGGGGATGTGATTTGTGTGTGTGTGTATTTGTGTAAGGAGAAGCGATGTGTGTGTGTTTGTGTAAGGAGAAGCGATGTGTGTGTTTGTGTAAGGAACCGATGTGTGTGTGTATTTGTAAGGAAGCGATGTGTGTATTTGTGGAAGGAACGATGTGTGTGTATTTGTGTAAGGAGAACGATGCGTGTGTATTTGTGTAAGGGAAGCGTGTGTGTATTTGTGTAAGGAAGCGATGTGTGTGTATTTGTGTAGTGGGGAGCGATGTGTGTGTATTTGTGTAAGGAAGCGATGTGTGTGTATTTGTGTAAGGGAAGCGATGTGTGTGTATTTGTGTAAGGGGAAGCGATGTGTGTGTATTTGTGTAAGGGAAGCGATGTGTGTGTATTTGTGTAAGGGAAGCGATGTGTGTGTATTTGTGTAAGGGAAACGATGTGTGTGTATTTGTGTAAGGGGGAAGCGATGTGTGTGTATTTGTGTAAGGGGAGCGATGTGTGTGTATTTGTGTAAGGAAAGCGATGTGTGTATTTGTGGAAGGGAAGCGATGTGTGTGTGTATGTGTGTTTTGTGGAAGGGAAGCGATGTGTGTGTTTTGTAAGGGAAGCGATGTGTGTGTGTTTGTGTAAGGAAAGCGATGTGTGTGTTTGTTAAAGCGATGTGTGTATTTGTATTTGTGTATTTAGAAGCGATGTGTGTGTATTTGTGTAAGGGAAGGGATGTGTGTGTATTTGTGTAAGGGGTGTAAGGGGAAGCGATGTGTGTATTTGTGTAAGGGGAGCGATGTGTGTGTATTTGTGTAAGGGGAGGCGATGTGTGTGTATTTGTGTAAGGGGAAGCGATGTGTGTGTTTTGTGTAAGGGAAGCGATGTGTGTGTATTTGTGTAAGAAGGGATGTGTGTGTATTTGTGGAAGGAAGCGATGTGTGTGTATTTGTGGAAGGAAGCGATGTGTGTGTATTTGAAGAGGACGATGTGTGTGTATTTGTGTAAAGAAGCGATGTGTGTGTATTTGTGTAAGGGGAAGCGATGTGTGTGTATTTGTGTAAAGCGATGTGTGTGTATTTGTGTAAGAGAAGATGTGTGTGTATTTGTGTAAGGGAAGCGTGTGTGTGTATTTGTGTAAGGGGAAGCGATGTGTGTGTATTTGTGTAAGGGAAGCGATGTGTGTGTATTTGTGTAAGAGACGATGTGTGTGTATTTGTGTAAGAGGGAAGCGATGTGTGTGTATTTGTGTAAGGAGAAGTGATGTGTGTGTATTTGTGTATGTGTGTGTATTTGTGTAAGAAGCGATGTGTGTGTATGTGTAAGTGTTTGTATTTGTGTAAGAAGCGATGTGTGTGTATTTGTGTAAGGAGAGGGATGTGTGTGTATTTGTGTAAGAAGAAGCGATGTGTGTGTATTTGTGTAAGGGGAAGCGATGTGTGTGTATTTGTGTAAGGAGATGTGTGTGTGTTTGTGTAAGGGGAAGCGATGTGTGTGTATTTGTGTAAGGAGAAGGGATGTGTGTGTAAGTGGGAAGCGATGTGTGTGTATTTGTGTAAGGGCGATGTGTGTGTATTTGTGTAAGGAACGATGTGTGTGTATTTGTGTAAGGGGAAGCGATGTGTGTGTATTTGTGTAAGGGAAGCGATGTGTGTGTATTTGTGTAAGGGGATGTGTGTGTATTTGTGTAAGGAGAAGCGATGTGTGTGTATTTGTGTAAGGGAGCGATGTGTGTGTATTTGTGTAAGGAGAGCGATGTGTGTGTATTTGTGTAAGGAAGCGATGTGTGTGTATTTGTGTAAGGAGAAGCGATGTGTGTGTATTTGTGTAAGGAGAAAGCGATGTGTGTGTATTTGTGTAAGGGAAGGATGTGTGTGTATTTGTGTAAGGAGATGTGTGTGTGTGTTTGTGTAAGGGGAGCGATGTGTGTGTATTTGTGTAAGGGGAAGCGATGTGTGTGTATTTGTGTAAGGGAAGCGATGTGTATTTGTGTAAGCGATGTTGTATTTGTGTAAGGGAAGCGATGTGTGTGTATTTGTGTAAGGGAAGCGATGTGTGTGTATTTGTGTAAGGAATGTGTGTGTATTTGTGTAAGAAGAAGCGATGTGTGTATTTGTGTAAGGGGAAGCGATGTGTGTGTATTTGTGTAAGGGAAGCGATGTGTGTGTTTTGTGTAAGGGAAGCGATGTGTGTATTTGTGTAAGAGGAAAGCGATGTGTGTGTATTTTTGTGGGAAAGCGATGTGTGTGTATTTGTGTAAGAGAAGCGATGTGTGTGTATTTGTGTAAGGGGAAACGATGTGTGTGTATTTGTGTAAGGGAAGCGATGTGTGTGTATTTGTGTAAGAGGAAGCGATGTGTGTGTATTTGTGTAAGGGAAGCGATGTGTGTGTATTTGTGGAAGGAAGCGATGTGTGTGTATTTGTGTAAGGGAAGCGATGTGTGTATTTGTGTAAGAACCGATGTGTGTGTATTTGTGTAAGACGATGTGTGTGTATTTGTGTAAGGGAAGCGATGTGTGTGTATTTGTGTAAGGGGAACCGATGTGTGTGTATTTGTGTAAGGGAAGCGATGTGTGTGTATTTGTGTAAGGGGAAGCGATGTGTGTGTATTTTTGTGTAAGGGAAGCGATGTGTGTGTATTTGTGTAAGGGCGATGTGTGTGTGTATGTGTGTGTATTTGTGTAAGGAAGCGATGTGTGTGTATTTGTGTAAGAGGGAAGCGATGTGTGTGTATTTGTGTAAGGGAAGCGATGTGTGTGTATTTGTGTAAGTGTGTGTGTAAGAGGGAAGGATGTGTGTGTATTTGTGTAAGCGATGTGTGTGTATTTGTGTAAGGGGAAGCGATGTGTGTGTATTTGTGTAAGGGAAAGCGATGTGTGTGTATTTGTGTAAGGGAAGCGATGTGTGTGTATTTGTGTAAGAGAAGCGATGTGTGTGTATTTGTGTAAGGGAAGCGTGTGTGTATTTGTGTAAGAGAACGATGTGTGTATTTGTGGAAGGGAAGCGATGTGTGTGTATTTGTGTAAGGAAGCGATGTGTGTGTGTTTGTGTAAGGAGGGATGGATTTGTGTAAGGGAAGCGATGTGTGTGTATTTGTGTAAGGGAAGCGATGTGTGTATTTGTGTAAGAGAAGCGATGTGTGTGTATTTGTGTAAGGAGAAAGCGATGTGTGTGTATTTGTGTAAGGGAAGCGATGTGTGTGTATTTGTGTAAGGAAGCGATGTGTGTGTATTTGTGTAAGGGGAAGCGATGTGTGTATTTGTGTAAGGGAAGCGTGTGTGTGTATTTGTGTAAGGCGATGTGTGTGTATTTGTGGAAGGATGTGTGTGTATTTGTGTAAGGAGAAGCGATGTGTGTATTTGTGTAAGGGGAAGCGATGTGTGTATTTGTGTAGGGAAGCGATGTGTGTGTATTTGTGTATTTGTGTAGGGGCGATGTGTGTGTATTTGTGAAGAGGAGCGATGTGTGTGTATTTGTAAGGAGAGCGATAATTTGTGTAAGGAAGCGATGTGTGTGTATTTGTGTAAGGGAAGCGATGTGTGTATTTGTAAGAAGCGATGTTGTGTATTTGGGGAAGCGATGTGTGTGTATTTGTATTTGTGTGTAAGGGAAGCGATGTGTGTGTATTTGTGTAAGGAAGCGATGTGTGTGTATTTGTGTAAGAGGAAGCGATGTGTGTGTATTTGTGGAAGGGAAGCGATGTGTGTATTTGTGGAAGGGAAGCGATGTGTGTGTATTTGTGTAAGGGGAAGTGTGTGTATTTGTGTAAGAAGAAGCGATGTGTGTGTATTTGTGTAAGGAGAAGCGATGTGTGTGTATTTGTGTAAGGGGGAAGGGGAAGCGATGTGTGTGTATTTGTGTAAGGGGAACCGATGTGTGTGTGTATTTGTGTAAGGAGCGATGTGTGTGTATTTGGTAAGGAAGCGATGTGTGTGTATTTGTGTAAGGGGAAGCGATGTGTGTGTATTTGTGTAAGGGAAGCGATGTGTGTGTATTTGTGTAAGGGGAAGCGATGTGTGTGTGTTTGTGTAAGGAGAAGCGATGTGTGTGTGTTTGTGTAAGGGGAAGCGATGTGTGTGTATTTGTGTAAGGAGAAGCGATGTGTGTGTATTTGTGGAAGCGGAAGCGATGTGTGTGTATTTGTGTAAGGGAAGCGATGTGTGTGTATTTGTGTAAGGGGAAGCGATGTGTGTGTATTTGTGTAAGGGTAAGCGATGTGTGTGTATTTGTGTAAGGGGAAGCGATGTGTGTGTATTTGTGTAAGGGTAAGCGATGTGTGTGTATTTGTGTAAGGGGAAGCGATGTGTGTGTATTTGTGTAAGGGGAAGCGATGTGTGTGTATTTGTGTAAGGGAAGCGATGTGTGTGTATTTGTGTAAGGGAAGCGATGTGTGTGTATTTGTGTAAGGGGAAGCGATGTGTGTGTATTTGTGTAAGGGGAAGCGATGTGTGTGTATTTGTGGAAGGAGAAGCGATGTGTGTGTATTTGTGGAAGGAGAAGCGATGTGTGTGTATTTGTGTAAGGGGAAGCGATGTGTGTGTATTTGTGTAAGGGGAAGCGATGTGTGTGTATTTGTGTAAGGGGAAGCGATGTGTGTGTATTTGTGTAAGGGAAGCGATGTGTGTGTATTTGTGTAAGGGAAGCGATGTGTGTGTATTTGTGGAAGGGAAGCGATGTGTGTGTATTTGTGGAAGGGAAGCGATGTGTGTGTATTTGTGTAAGGGGAAGCGATGTGTGTGTATTTGTGTAAGGAGAAGCGATGTGTGTGTATTTGTGTAAGGAGAAGCGATGTGTGTGTATTTGTGTAAGGGAAGCGATGTGTGTGTATTTGTGTAAGAAGAAGCGATGTGTGTGTATTTGTGGAAGGGGAAGCGATGTGTGTGTATTTGTGTAAGGGGAAGGGATGTGTGTGTATTTGTGTAAGGGGAAGCGATGTGTGTGTATTTGTGTAAGAAGAAGCGATGTGTGTGTATTTGTGTAAGGGAAGCGATGTGTGTGTATTTGTGTAAGGGGAAGCGATGTGTGTGTATTTGTGTAAGGAGAAGCGATGTGTGTGTATTTGTGGAAGGGAAGCGATGTGTGTGTATTTGTGTAAGGAGAAGCGATGTGTGTGTATTTGTGTAAGGGAAGCGATGTGTGTATTTGTGTAAGGGATGTGTGCGTATTTGTGTGTGTGTATTTGTGTAAGGGGAAGCGATGTGTGTGTATTTGTGTAAGAAGAAGCGATGTGTGTGTATTTGTGTAAGAAGAGCGATGTGTGTGTATTTGTGTAAGGGGAAAGGGGAAGCGATGTGTGTGTATTTGTGTAAGAGAAGCGATGTGTGTGTATTTGTGTAAGAAGAAGCGATGTGTGTGTATTTGTGTAAGAAGGATGTGTGTGTATTTGTGTAAGAGGAAGCGATGTGTGTGTATTTGTGTGTGTGTATTTGTGTAAGAAGAAGCGATGTGTGTGTATTTGTGTAAGGGAAGCGATGTGTGTGTATTTGTGTAAGGGGAAGCGATGTGTGTGTATTTGTGTAAGAAGAAGCGATGTGTGTGTATTTGTGTAAGAAGAAGCGATGTGTGTGTATTTGTGTAAGAAGAAGCGATGTGTGTGTATTTGTGTAAGAAGAAGCGATGTGTGTGTATTTGTGGAAGAAGAAGCGATGTGTGTGTATTTGTGGAAGGGGAAGCGATGTGTGTGTATTTGTGGAAGGGGAAGCGATGTGTGTGTATTTGTGTAAGAAGAAGCGATGTGTGTGTATTTGTGTAAGAAGAAGCGATGTGTGTGTATTTGTGGAAGCGGTGCTGTACTAAATGAAAGACTTCACTGATCTACAGTAGGATGTAATAAAGGCAGCAGGTTGGCATGGTGCCAGTGTAGAGTAGATTGTACCCTGGTAGATCAACACAGGCCTGCATAGCATTCAGGGAGGATACATGCCATCAGTCTTCACCACCATAGTACTAAATATAGAACCATGTCTATTTGTCTCGGTCCACGGTCAACTCCTCACTAGTCACCATCACCTCCACATTGCTATTGTAATGGATGATCTCCTGTGTTAGTTCTCTCTCTGAGATGTTTAGAACGGAGGTTGTTCTGTGTTAGTTCTCTCTCTGAGATGTTTAGAATGGAGGTTGTTCTGTGTTAGTTCTCTCTCTGAGATGTTTAGAACGGAGGTTGTTCTGTGTTAGTTCTCTCTCTGAGATGTTTAGAACGGAGGTTGTTCTGTGTTAGTTCTCTCTCTGAGATGTTTAGAACGGAGGTTGTTCTGTGTTAGTTCTCTCTCTGAGATGTTTAGAACGGAGGTTGTTCTGTGTTAGTTCTCTCTCTGAGATGTTTAGAACGGAGGTTGTTCTGTGTTAGTTCTCTCTCTGAGATGTTTAGAACGGAGGTTGTTCTGTGTTTGTGGTATCAGCGATCATGTAGCCAGTAGAGAGATATAATCCTCTAAACGGATGCTTCCATTGTCCTGGTGTCTGTCTGATCGCTGAACACCATGTAGGATGAGCTGACTACTCAATGAAAGGGAGTCAATGAGAAAAATATATTTTTATCTCTGGAAAGAAAATTGGTTTACAGACTTAAATCTGGTTTTGATTATAGAAGAGAGAAAGCAACTTAGGAGCAAGGATGAAAGTGTGTTTTCAAGATATCAGATTAGGTGGAAAGACTGCTGTTGATGGTGTCTTTTGTTATGGTGAGTGTTTCAGTGACAATATATTCACCTACACTTGTGTCCACCAGTAGGGGGTTTATTGTCAAGTATTGGGTTACTTTGTGTCTTTGTGAGTGTGTATGAGTGTGTGTGTTTGGATGTTCTGCTGTAGTATTGCTAAACTCGTCTCCTATGCTAAACAGGGTATCTAGCAGCAATCAATTAGAACCTAATTACCATCTGGTATTACTGTCCCATATCGCCTTCTATCTATCTGGACTACTGTCTGACTGAGGGACACTCAGCTCTACTCTACCTGTTTACCTAACACACACACACACACACATGCACACACACACGCACGCACGCACGCACACACACACACACACACACACACACACACACACACACACACACACACACACACACACACACACACACACACACACACACACACACACACACACACACACACACACACACACACACACTGTACCTGAGGTTTCAGAGCGAGACATGCCTCCTTCACAGCTAGTCAAAACATGAAGGGAGGGAGGCTAGCTCACTTTAATTCATCATGTGCTGTTAGAGCTGTAAGAGCTGTGCTTCATTTATCAGACCCCCTGTCCTGCCCCCCCAAGAGACACACTGTAATGCATGATGTCATTTACTGTAAAACCCTTTTTAAAAATCTATCCGTCTATCCTCTCCCATTCTCTCTTTCTCTCTCTCTGTCTCTCTGTCTCTCACTCTGTCTCTCTCTCTCTCTCTTTCTGTCTTACTCTCTCTCTCTCTGTCTTGCTCTTTCTCTCTCTGTCTTGCTCTTTCTCTCTCTCTTTCACTCTCTCATTCATTCTCCCGCTTTCTCTTTCTTTAATTCTCTCTCTCTCATTCTTTCTCTCTCTCTCCATTGTCTCTCTCCCATTCATTCTCTCTCTTTCTCTTTCTTTATTTCATTCTCTCTCTCTCATTCTCTCTTTCATTCATTCTCTCTCTCTCATTATCTCTCTCTGCCTCTTGCTCTCTATCGCTATCCCGCTCTCTCTCTCTCTCCCTCTCTCCCTCTCTCCAGGAGGCTCCTCGGGAGAGTTACGGAGGCAGGAGTCAGCAGCAAGCCCCAGGGAATCCTGGGAAGGCCAACCAAGAGGACATGGGTCTGATCTCGCAGGACCGCCCCTCCAGCCTCCCAGTGAGTGACAGCTCTCCCAGCCAATCTCCACACATTATCCTTCTACTAAAGTGTCATATAGGAGTGTCACTTGAAAAAAGTCCCCTAATTTGAGAGTGTTAAATATGTATAATATTGTAAACAATTGCAACCTCTGAAAGGATGAAATGAAAGGAAGAGGGAAGAGAAAAGCACAGTGCACACACGGCCTGATGAAGGGATAAACACTCACTGCAACACTCCCCTTTCTCTTCCTTCCGCTTCCTCTGTGCTCCCTGAGCCGCCAGCGCTGAATTGGTGGAGAGCCCTGTCACTCATGGCTGGATCAGAGTTCTGTGCTTTAATCAGACCTGCTGATTCCCTGTAGGCTTCTCTTCACCCTCAGTCTCTGAGGGCAGACCTAGATTTCACTGCCCATTTCAGATCTAATGCCCACATGAACACAACGCCAAGCTGTTGTGACTGGCACTGCCTACACAAGTAGAAAAGACCACCTTATATTAGGCTCTGCTACACTAGGCATCGTTAGAGAGGACCCCCCCCCCCCCCACCCCCATCTATTTCTACATCCCTTGCTCATTAAGATAGGAATGATTAAGGGGGTGAGTGGAGGAGTAATTGAGGAGAGTGTGTAAGACCAGGCAAAACAGGAGAGGAGATGAGGAGAGGAAAGGACAGGAGAGGAGAGAAGAGGAAAGGAGAGACGAGGAGAGGAGAGGAAAGAGGACAAGTGGAGAGAGGAGGAGGGAAGAGATTAAAGAAGAGATGTGGAGAGGAGTGGATGAGAGGGGTGGAGAGAGGAGGTGAGGTGTACAAGGGGAATATTCAGAGCTGTATTCTGCCTCACACACTCATTTGGTTTAATTAGAATGGGGCTTGGAAGTGCCCTCTCTGCTCATTTTTAAGGTAGTCAATATGGAGGAAGTAGAACAGCACAGGGACCATCATACTCACATCCCTCCCTCTCTCTTCCTCTCTTTCACTCCCTCTCTCTTTCTGTCCCTCTCATCTTCTGCTTTCTCTCTCTTTCTTTCTCTTTTAACTGTCCCTCTTTACTGAGGCATAACCCTCTGCTGTCTCACTCTGTCACATGCTGCCCATTCTACTTTTCTCTCTTCCACCCTCCCGTCATTCCCTCTCTCTGTCTCTGAACCAATATCAATTCAATTCAATTCAATTGAAGGGCTTTACTGGCATGGGAACATATGTTTGCATTGCCAAAGCAAGTGAGGTACAAAATAAACAAAAGTGAAATAAACAATAGAAATTGACAGTAAACATTACAATCACTAAAGTTCCAAAATAATAAAGATATTTCAAATGTCATATTATATATATATACAGTGTTATAACGATATATGTTATAACGATATATGATATGTTATAACGAATAGTTAAAGTACAAAAGGGAAAATAAATAAACGTAAATATAGGTTGTATTTACAATGGTGTTTGTTCTTCACTGGTTGCCATTTTCTTGTGGCAACAGGTCACAGACCTTGCTGCTGTAATGGCACACTGTGGTATTTCACCCAGTAGATATGGGAGTTTATCAAAAAATATATATATATATTTGTGGAGTTGTGTAATCTGAGGGACATATGTGTCTCTGATATGGTCATACATTTGGTAGGAGGTTAGGAAGTGCAGCTCAGTTTCCACCTCATTTTGTGGGCAGTGTGCACATTGCCTGTCTTTTGAGAGCCAGGTCTGCCTACGGTCTGCCTTTCTCAATAGCAAGGCTATGCTCACTGCAAGTTAGTGCAAGTTTGACCACCACAGGGGATCTTGGAGAAGTGTTTGATAGTCTTCAATATTGGCATTACTAGAGACTATAAAACCTTTTTTGTAAGAACATAATATATGGTATTGATTTTTAAGAAATGTAGTTTAATTAATTTGATTAATATTATGGTGTTTCTATTCCAAGGAAAACAAAAAACAAAACCCTCAGGGAAAATATAGCGCTGGGAAAATATAGCGCTGTACAACGTGATGGTCGGGAGTAGGCTACAGTACTAAGAGCATAAGAGGATTGGAGGATTCTAAATTTAATATCTAAGGGGCATACCATTTCCACACTGTAATTGTAGTGTAACCAATACCCAAACGGAGATTCAGTGAAAATAAAAATCTCATGGATTTATCAAGACCAGTCCCCATGCTTGTTTCATAGCAGCGTGAAACGATGCTGAAATAGCTATTGCTTCATCAAATCCTATTGCTTCTAACTTCAATATGCTTTTTAAATAAATAAGGTTGGAGCGGAAAATACGGCACTGCACAACGTGACGGTCGGGAATAGGCTATAGGACTGGGCTATTCAGCTAAAAAAATCCCTGTGTTGTGTGGGCACGCGGGAGACCGGGGTTCAATTCCCTGATGGGGAGGAAGGTGTAGGCAGTCTTTGTAAATAACAATTTGTTCTTAACTGACTTGCGTAGTTAAATAAAGGTTACACTAAGAGCATAATACATAATACATAATTCTACACCCTGATTGTATAATTGTAGTCTAACCAAAGCCTAAACGGAGATTCTGTGAAAATAACAAATCTCATTGATTTATCAAGACCGTTCCCCATGCTTGTCTCAGAGCAGCACCAAACGGTGCTAAAATAGTTGTAGGCTATTGCTTCAAATCCTATTGCTTCTAACTTCAATATGCTCTTTAAATAAACAAGACCTATACCACTTTTAACAGCACATTACTCAACACTAGTGAGACTCATGTCGCCTACGGTAGGCCTACAGTAAATCGAAAAATATGACATGACTGGCCACCAAATATTACATATAGAGGATTGGAGGATTCTAAATTAAAACCAAAAGCCACCTCATAGCCGGTGGCGGCTGGCATGGGTATCGTACCTGCATCTGTTGCAATGCATTTTGCACTGTGATGCAGTGTCTTAGATAGCAGCACCACTCGGGAGGCCCAATCCACAAAGTATCAAAATACAGATAGGATGTTGATAAAGGTATATTGTCCTGCTAATAGTCCATAATGGGCTATGATATACTGTACATGGTGTCCAGGTCAGGATAACCAAAACATTTCTTTATTAAAGAATATCAGAAAGAATGTTGGTACTTATTTATTTTGATCCAAAGCCATGAATGAGTGAGTCACTCAGCTTTACGTAGGTGCCGGGCTATATGACTGTGCCATCAACTTGATAATATATAATATATAATAATATATAATATACATTTTTTTTAAGTGAGCGATTGTAATCTGAATAAAGGCCAAAATAATATTTGTAAAGGCCAAAACATTTATTTATGTTTTTAGAGGGAGAGAAACGCTGGGCCATTTGTGCGCCGCCCTATCCCAATCACGGTCGGATGTGATACATAATAATAATAATACTTTTTGTTGTATTATTTGTTAGGACTTTCCTGGGGGATTAACCTCTTCAGTCGACCCTCTACTTTTTTGAACATTCTGTTAAAAATCGCACAACATTTCAGCGCCCTGCTACTCATGCCAGGAATATAGTATATGCATTTGCTTAGTCTGTGTGGATAGAAAACACTCAGACGTTTAAAAAACTGGTTAAATCACTGCTGTGGCTTTACCAGAACGGCATTTACATCGAAAAGCACAGGAAAAACTGATCACTGAAAATGGGAAAATATATATAATATATTTATATATATATAAAATACATGCGCTACTTGATCCCATTGATAAAGGTGAACCACAATTAATTGACTGAGGTTGCAGTACCTACAGCTTCCACACGGTGTCTAGAGTCTTGTCATTTCCCTTCAAGTTTTTTCTTGGTCAAACACATGCATGCAGGACACCGTATCTAATCCGGTCTAGGACCGGATATTTTCGTTGAGTTTCTAGCCGGACATTTTTCCAGACGGACAGCTAATGATCTTTACATCGCCTCCTGATGAATTTTATCGCTTATTAACGTTTACTAATACCTAAAGTTGCATTACAAACGTATTTCGAAGTGTTTTGTGAAAGTTTATCGTCGACTTTTTGAATTTTAAAAAATGACGTTACGTTTTGAAACAATGTTTTTTTCGTTTATCACACAGTCTACATATAACGATATCTAGGCTTTATATGGACCGATTTAATCGAAATAAAGACCCAAATAGTGTTTATGGGACATCTAGGAGTGCCAACAAAGAAGATGGTGAAAGGTAATGAATGTTTTCTATTTTATTGTGCGGTTTGTGTAATGCCGAAATGCTAATTATTTTGTTTACGTCCCCTGTGGGTCTTTTGGGGTGTTGCATGCTATCAGATAATAGCTTCTCATGCTTTCGCCGAAAAGCATTTAAAAAATCTGACTTGTTGCCTGGATTCACAACGAGTGTAGCTTTAATTCGATACCCTGCATGTGTATTTTAATGAACTTTTGAGTTTTAACTAATACTATTAGCATTTAGCGTAGCGCATTTGCATTTCTAGAGCTCTAGTTGGGACACAAGCGTCCCGAGTAGAAGCAACAGGTTAAACTGAAATTGAAACCAATCACGGCCGGTTGTGATACAGCAATCCTAACTAAGAAATACATTTGACGATAGAATTCTCCCCATACCCTCCATCTAGGCTAGTCTATTATCCAGCTTCCTGATAATAGCCATAATGGCGCTGTACAACGTGACGTGTGTGTTTGAAAGAGTATTTTCCAGTAAGAAACAATTTGTTTACCTTCATTAGACAACTTTGTTACAATATTTCTGTAATTCAGTGATATTTATTTCCATAGTAATGTATTATGGATCCATAACTAAATAAACCTCGGCATTTTGAAATAATATTTTTTTATCATTATTTTATTAATGAAATTATAAAGATACTGATGAGAAATACAGTACTGTACAGTATATGCTTTTACATTTGGATAATAAAGCATTTAAAACATTTTGAAGATGTAAGCCACCTGCATTTGTTTATTAGGCTATAGCAGAACAGCATAACTGTCCGGACGGCCCTTGCTGTGCCTGGTGAGCAGTTGGTCAAGTTCTATTGTCAGAAGAGGAATGGAAATGTCAGGATGAACTGACGACCTGATGAACTCACCAGGTATGTTGACTCTGCCTGTCAGAGGTGGAATTCCAGACCTCAAAGGAATTCCATCTCGTTCCTCACCCTCTTCATCGCGTCATTCTCTGCCTGATTCTCTGCCAATGCCGCCTGGCTCTGGACCAATGCATCAGCTGTCGCCGTATCTTTGCCCCCAGATCATGTGCACCTTCATCAGATGAGCAGAATGGTACCGCCCTGAGCCCTCATTGATTACAGTGGCCTATGATTGAAACATTAGATCAATTAAGAATTAAATTTGTCTAAAACACACAAATGCTGCATTCACATTTTAAGAATCTAGAAAAACGAACCGCTTTCTTGGCAAAACATGCGTTTTTTCGGTGCAGCCTGTTATCCAGCCCGTTGTCCACTGATCTCCACGGATGGTTGTCAGCATGGTTGTATGCTCTGCAAAAACACATTCACGTTTTTAGTACACAATCATTTTTATTTTTAACCTTTATTTAATTATCAATTTTATTACACAGTGTGCCTACACATTGATAGGCTATATACATGTTTTTAAAGAAAATGCACTGTCCATCACTACGGTAAATGAAAACACAGCATCTTGTTTGGAATTTACAAATGTGTGCTTTTCATGTCATTTTTCATTAAATCCAGTACGGATTTAAGTATAACTTTTGAGTGACATCTTTAGTGAGAGGTCTAATGCTTTAATATTTAATAATATCTGCCCTCCAAATTCATATGCAAGGGGCATTTTTCACGCCATTATTAGTTACATTGTTCTAGTTTGAACGTGCAGACTGGCATTCCTCCTCCCTTCCCCATGGGCTTGGTCCGTCTTCTGTGCGGCCCATCCCGTGCCCCCTGCCCTCGTGCCTTGAACCTTGCGCGCCCACCCCTATTTCAATGGATACAGCTGGAGAACTGGAAGGCAATCCCATTGTGCGCCACTCGGGAGCAAAGACTAATATGACCAATATATATTGTCCTGCTAATAACAGGGTTAATAATATATCTGTGAGAATATCCAAGGGGCTTTTATATAATTCTAAATGAATAATAATAATAATCGCTTTGTTTAAAGAAAGATTATTTCGTTTTCAAATAACGTAAAATGAGCGAGAAAAGGGCCATTCTTGAACATGGGGTGAGACATTGTTACTAATTTGTAAATAAAGCCAGTTTGTTATTTAGAATGATCTATTTCTGTTTTTAGAGGGAGAGAAACCAAAAACCTATATCTCATGGATCTCTCAGTCGAGGAAGGCACTGAACCAGCATCTGCAGCAACACAGCTTGCACTGCAATGCACTGTCTTAGACTGCTGCGCCACTAAGTAGCTGTACAATGTGACTGGTCGGGAGTGGGCTACAGTACTACAGAGACTCTGTAGCAACTTGGGACCCAAAAGCATAATCAGTGCTCTAACTCCAACTTGCGCTGGTCTGGAGCAATGATGTAGTGACACAGGGTAGCGTACTAAACCACAAATTACCTCTAAGTCCTGCAGCATAATCACAAAACTTTTAGGGGAGCAACCACTGTACATAGTCAAAGCTTTCCTTAAGTTTGGGTCAGTCACAGTGGTCAGGTATTCTGTGTACTTTCTGTTTAGGGCCAAATAGCATTCTAGTTTGCTCTGTTTTTTGGTTAATTCTTTCCAATGTGTCAAGTCTGTTTGTGTTCGTGAACAGAGCCTCAGGACCAGCTTGCTTAGGGGACTATTCTCCAGGGTCATCTCTCTGTAGGTGATGGCTTTGTTATGGAAGGTTCGGGAATTGCTTCCTTTTAGGTGCTTGTAGAATTGAATGGCTCTTTTCTGGATTATTGATAATTAGCTGGTATCCGCCTAATTCTGCTCTGCATGCATTATTTGGTGTTTTACATTGTACACAGAGGATATTTTTGCAGAATTCTGCATGCAAAGTCTCAGTTTGGTGTTTGTTCCATTTTGTGAATTCTTGGTTTGGTGAGCGGTCCCAGACCTCACAACCATAAAGGGCAAATGGTTCTATAACCGATTCAAGTATTTTTAGCCAGATCCTAATTGGTATGTTGAATTTTATGTTATTTTTGATGGCATAGAAGGACCTTCTTGCCTTGTCTCTCAGATCGTTCACAGCTTTGTGGAAGTTACCTGTGGAGCTGATGTTAAGGCCGAGGTATGTATAGTTTTTTGTGTGCTCTAGGGCAACGGTGTGTAGATGGAATTTGTATTTGTTGTCCTGGCAACTAGACCTCTTTTGGAACACCGTTATTTTTGTCTTACCAAGATTTACTGTCAGGGCCCAGGTCTGACAGAATCTGTGCAGAAGATCTAGGTGCTGCTGTAGGCCCTCCTTCGTTGGGGACAGAAGCGCCATATCATCAGCAAACAGTAGAAATTTGACTTCAGACTCTAGTTGAAGAGGGTGGGGCTTAAGATGCATCCATGTTTCACCCCACAGCCCAATAGAACTAAATATGTTTGTTTTTTTGCCATTTTTAACCGCACAGTTGTTGTTTGTGTACATGGATTCTATAATGTCGTATGTTTTTCTCCCAACACCACTTTCCATCAATTTGTATAGCAGACCCTCATGCCAAATTGAGTCAAACTCTTTTTTTAAATCAACAAAGCATGAGAAGACTTTGCCTTTGTTTTGTTTGTTTGTCAATTAGGGTGTGCAGGGTGAATACATGGTCTGTCATGCGGTAATTTGGTAAAAAGCCTATTTGACATTTACTCAGAACATTGTTTTCACTGAGGAAATGTACAAGTCTGCTGTTAATGATAATGCGGAGGATTTTCCCAAGGCTGCTGTTGACGCATATCCCACGGTAGTTATTGGGGTCAAATTTCCTCCACTTTTGTGGATTGGAGTGATCAGTGTTTGTTTCCAAATATTGGGGAAGATGCCAGAGCTAAGGATGATGTTAAAGAGTTTAGGTAAAGCCCGATTGGAATTTGTGGTCTGTATATTTTATCTTATCATTGAGGATACCATCAACACCACAGGCCTTTTTGGGTTGGATGGTTTGTATTTTTTCCTCTAGTTCATTCTATGTAATTGGAGAATCCAGTGGGATCTGGGTCTTTAACAGTTTAACAGATTCTAAGATGTATATTTGATAATATGTATGTTTTTGCTCTTTCTTCTTTGATATAGGGCCAAAAAGACTAGATAAGTGGTTTACACATACATCTCTGTTTTGGATAGATAACTCTTTGTGTTGTTGTTTGTCTAGAGTTTTACAAGTTTCCCAGAAGTGATTAGAGTCTATGGATTGTTCAATTACATTGAGCTGGTTTCTGACGTGCTGTTCCTTCTTTTTCCGTAGTGTACACTGCTAAAAAAAATAAAGGGAACACTTAAACAACACAATGTAACTCCAAGTCAATCACACTTCTGTGAAATCAAACTGTCCACTTAGGAAGCAACACTGATTGACAAGAAATTTCACATGCTGTTGTGCAAATGGAATAGACAACAGGTGGAAATTATAGGCAATTAAGCAAGACACCCCCAATAAAGGAGTGGTTCTGCAGGTGGTGACCACAGATCACTTCTCAGTTCCTATGCTTCCTGGCTGATGTTTTGGTCACTTTTAAATGCTGGCGGTGCTTTAACTCTAGTGGTAGCATGAGACGGAGTCTACAACCCACACAAGTGGCTCAGGTAGTGCAGCTCATCCAGGATGGCACATCAATGCAAGCTGTGGCAAGGTTTGCTGTGTCTGTCAGCGTAGTGTCCAGAGCATGGAGGCGCTACCAGGAGACAGGCCAGTACATCAGGAGACGTGGAGGAGGCCGTAGGAGGGCAACAACCCAGCAGCAGGACCGCTACCTCTGCCTTTGTGCAAGGAGGAGCCGGAGGAGCACTGCCAGAGCCCTGACCTTCAGCAGGTCACAAATGTGCATGTGTCTGCTCAAACGGTCAGAAACAGACTCCATGAGGGTGGTATGAGGGCCTGACGTCCACAGGTGGGGGTTGTGCTTACAGCCCAACACCGTGCAGGACGTTTGGCATTTGCCAGAGAACACCAAGATCGGCAAATTCGCCACTGGCGCCCTGTGCTCATCACAGATGAAAGCAGGTTCACACTGAGCACATGTGACAGACGTGACAGAGTCTGGAGACGGCGTGGAGAACGTTCTGCTGCCTGCAACATCCTCCAGCATGACCGGTTTGGCGGTGGGTCAGTCATGGTGTGGGGTGGCCTTTCTTTGTGGGGCTGCACAGCCCTCCATGTGCTCGCCAGAGGTAGCCTGACTGCCATTAGGTACCGAGATGAGATCCTCAGACCCCTTGTGAGACCATATGCTGGTGCGGTTGGCCCTGGGTTCCTCCTAATGCAAGACAATGCTAGACGTCATGTGGCTGGAGTGTGTCAGCAGTTCCTGCAAGAGGAAGACATTGATGCCATGTCTGGGACATCATGTCTCGCTCCATCCACCAACACCACGTTGCACCACAGACTGTCCAGGAGTTGGTGGATGCTTTAGTCCAGGTCTGGGAGCAGATCCCTCAGGAACCATCCGCCACCTCATCAGGAGCATGCCCAGGCGTTGTAGGGAGGTCATACAGGCACGTGGAGGCCACACACACTACTGAGCCTCATTTTGACTTGTTTTAAGGACATTACATCAGTGTTGGATCAGCCTGTAGTGTGGTTTTCCACTTTAATTTTGAGTATGACTCCAAATCCAGACCTCCATGGGTTGATAAATTTGATTTCCATTGATATTCTTTGTGTAATTTTGTTGTCAGCACATTCAACTATGTAAAGAAAAAAGTATTTAATAAAAATATTTCATTCATTCAGATCTAGGATGTGTTTAGTGTTTCCTTAATTTTTTTGAGCAGTGTATTTCTGTATTGTTTTAGTGATTCACCATAGTGAAGGTGTAGACTCAGGTTTTCTGGGTCTCTATGTTTTTGGTTGGATAAGTTTCTCAATTGCATTCCTCATCAAACAGTCAACAGTCATCGTTCTTAATTTTCTGCGGTTTTCTGTTTGAAAGTTTTAGATTTTGATAGGGAAGCTAAGAGGTCAAATATACTATTTAGATTTTGATAGGGAAGCTAAGAGGTCAAATATACTATTTAGATTTTCTACTGGCAAGATTACACTTTCACTGTTACAGTGAAAAGATTTGTCCAGGAAGTTGTCTAAAAGGGATTGAATTTGTTGTTGCCTAATAGTTTTTTGGTAGGTTTTCCTTGTGATTTGATGCCTCATGATTGAGTTTTCCTCTGTTCAAATAGACTGTGATTTTGCTGTGATCTGATAAGGGTGTCAGTGGGCTGACTGTGAACTCTCTGAGAGACACTGGGTTGAGGTCAGTGATAAAGTAGTCTACAATACTACTGCCAATAGATGTGCTATAGATTTACCTACCATAGGAGTCCCCTTGAAGCCTACCAATAACTATGTACATACCCAACGTGCGGCAGAGCTGCAAGAATTGTGACCGGTTTTTGTTGGTTATGTTACCGTAGTTGTGCCTAGGGGGGCATATGTGGGACAGAATTCTGTCTGTCTATATCTCTCTCCCTTTCTCTCTGCCATTCCCTTGCTCTCTAAACATTGTCCCTCTATTTCTATCTCTTCCAGCATTCCCCCTCTCCATCCATCTCTCCTTCCCTGTCATCTCGATGTCTCTGAACCTCCAACCACTGTTTTTTGTAAATGAGAGATTGCATTGATGTGTCGGTGTGTGTTTCCAGAGTGGCTCAGTCTCAGCCCCCACTACACATCACCACTACACGTCACCACTACACGTCACAACTACACCCTTTGGAGTTTGACTCAAACATGGGAATTACTTTAGTCACTTTTACCTCAATGATATCATTAACTACCAGTGGTTGTTGGTTTCTCCAGCTTGTGACAGCAGCTTCCAGACCTGACACCTGAGTCTGGGCTCCAGTGAAACCCATTCTTCTAGTCTAGTCTGGGATTTCACACTCTGCCTACTTGCTGTTTCAGTCAGTACATGTTGCCCTGCTCTCCTCTCCTCCACTGACAGCCAGTGAAGCAGTCAGCCTTCTCTGTTCTCTGACTGGGAGTAAAGGGGTAACCATGTGGAAAGGGGGACAGGTTAGAGGTGAGGCAGAAGTGGGCTCTGATGCCTTTGAATCACAAGGTGTCATCAAAGGTGAAGTTCAAATCTTAGATAGTGTTAGTCACACACAGACACAAAACTCCCTCCTTCCACATTCCACACATACATGTTGGTGTGATACCCCGACTGTGGTGGTCTTTCATGAAACAAAATAATAAAAACAGAATTACCTCTCTCTCGCTCTTGTACTCCCATTCCCTCTCTCTCTCGCTCTCTCTCCCTCCTTCTCTCCCTCTCCTCTGTTCTTCCTACATTGTCTGTCGGGGCTGCACTGGAGTGGATAAAGAGCTTCAAGTTCCTCTGTGTCCAAATCACTAAGGACTTAAAATGACCCACACGCACAGTCGTGAAGAATGCGCGACAGTGCCTCTTGCCCCTCAGGACGCCGAAAAGTTTGGGCATTTGCCGTCAAATCCTCAAAAAGTTCTACAGCTGCACCATTGAGAGCATCTTGACTGGCTGCATCACTGCTTGGTATGGCAACAGCACCGCCCTCAACCGCATGGCGCTGCATCACTGGGGCTGAGCTCCCTCCCATCCAGGACCTCTATATCTGGAAAGGAAGGCCTGTGTGAAAGGAAGGCCTGGAAAATCGTTAAAGACTCCAGCCACCCAAACCATAGACTGTTCTCTCTGCTTCCGCAAGGCAAGCGGTATCGGTGCATCAAGTATGACACCAACAGGCTCTTGACCGGATTCTATCCCCGAGACATAAGACTGCTATATAGCTAACAAAATGGCTCCACAGACTATCTGAGTTGACCCTTGTATTTTATTTATATTTTTGCACTCTATTTATATTTTTGCACTCTATTTATATTTTTGCACGCTATACACACACACACACACACACACACACACACACACTCACAGTACTCTACACACACACACACACACACACACACACACACACACACACACACACACACACACACACACACACACACATTCATTTCATTTTCTCACACACACATAACATGCACACACATTTATACAGACTCTACACACACCCCCACAAGCTCACATAAAATCATCCTATACACTGCTGCTACTCTGTTTATCATATATCCTGATGCCTGGTCACCTTACCCCTGTACATATCTACCTTTATCACTCCAGTAGCCCTGCACATTGCAAATATGGTATTGGAACTGACCCTGTATATAGTATGCTTACTTCTAGTGTTCTTCTTATTACATTTTCACGCACACACGCACACACACGCACACGCATACACACACTATATTTTCAGAGTGAGGGAAAAGGGAAACAGAGAGGGATGAACCTTGTTAATCAAACATAGCTCAGCTTCAATGGCACCTCTCTACTACCCCTCACACCAGGGGAGAGGAGAGGTGGAGAGAAGGAGGAGTGGAAAGGAGAGGGGAAGAGAGGAGATGGGGAGAGGTAGGGAGGTGAATAGAGGACTGTAACACCCACTCAGATCATGGAGAATAGACTTGAAGAAGAGAGAGAGAAAAAAAGAGGGGATAAAGAAAGAATGAGAAAAAGTGTGTGTGTGTGTGTCTGTGTGTGTGAACATGTGTGTATGTGTGTAAGAGAGTGTTAATGTTAAAGTGGGGCCCATATTGGCAACGTGCATGCCCCGCCCGCCTGAGGATCAGTCTTTTTTTCAGCCATCTATTTCCTGTGTTTGAGGTGTGCAAAATCCACTTGTCACTTAAATCTCGCTGGATTGATTGCTTTCATTTTACTCCAGGGACTCTTTCATGCTCTTTCTTGTGCCTGTCATTTTTTCCCGTTAACATTATGACTGCGGAAATGTTTGTAATGACCTGTTAAACACACCCCGGTAATGGCTGAAATGGTCTCAATGGAATACATTGTCTATCCATTTATACTGAAGAAAAATATAAACGCAACATGCAACAATTTCAAAGATTTGACTGAGTTACAGTTCATATAACGAATTCAGTCAATTTAAATAAATTCATTTGGCCCTAATCTATGGATTTAACATGACTGGGAATACAGATATGCATCTGTTGGTCACAGATACCTTTAAAAAAAAAGGTAGGGGCTTGAATCAGAAAACTAGTCGGTATCTGGTGCAACCACCATTTGCCTCATGCAGCGTTGTCACGCACCGTGCCTCCAGTGTGCACCCTTAGCCCGGTGCGTTCTGGGCCTGCTTTACGTACTTGCCGTGCTAAGGTGAGCATCTGTCCAGGACGGATTGTGCCGGCTCAGCGGTCCTGGTCTCCAGTGCGTCTCCTCGGCCCAGGATATCCTGCGCCAGCTCTATGCACGGTATCCCCAGTTCGCCAGCACAACCCAGTGCGGCCTGTGCCAGCTCCCCGCCAGGACGCGTTGTTTCAGCTCTATGCCCCAGACCTCCAGTGCGCCTCCACGGCCCAGTATATCCTAGCTCGGCTCTACGCACGATGCCTCCAGGGAGCCTTCACAGTTCAGTGTGTCCTGGGCCAGATCTCCACACTTATCGAGCTAAAGTGGGTATCCAGCCAGGACGCGTTGTGCCAGCTCCACGCACCCGGCCTCCAGTACGTCTCTCCAGCCCGGTGCGTCCTGTGCCAATTCCATGCACTCGGCCTCCAGCGACGGTCCCCAGTCCGGAGCCTGCACTGACGGTCCCCAGTCCGCAGTCTGCACTGCATGTAGCTTCACGTTCGTTTTGGATTTTGTTGTTTTTTCGCTGTCATTTAAATAAAATAAAAATGTAAGCCTACCATGCTGCACCTTGGTCCGCTCATTTCAACGAACGTGACAAGCGTGACACATTTCCTTCGCATAGAGTTGATCAGGCGGTTGATTGTGGCCTGTGGACTGTTGTCCCACACCTCTTCAATGGCTGTGCAAAGATACTGGATATTGGCAGGAACTGGAACACTCCGTCATACACGTCGACCACGTGTGGTGAGAATGCAGGCCATGGAAGAACATTTTCAGCTTCCAGCAATTGTGTATAGATACTTGCAATGTGGGGAAGTGCATTATCGTGCTGAAACATGAAGTGATGGCGGTGGATGAATGGCTCAACAATGGGCCTCAGGATCTCGTCACGGTATCACTGTTCATTCAAATTGCCATTGATAAAATGAAATTGTGTTCGTTGTCCATAGCTTATGCCTGCCCATACCATAACCGCACCACCACCATGGGGCACTCTGTTCACAACATTGGCATAAGCAATCCGCTTACCCACACAACGCCATACACACTGTCTGCCATCTGCCCGGTACAGTTGAAACATTCATTCGTGAAGAGCACACTTCTCCAGCATGCCAGTGGACATTGAAGGTGAGCATTTGCCCACTGAAGTCTGTTACGACGTCGAACTGCAGTCAGGTCAAGACCCTGCTGAGGAAAATAGCATGCAGATGAGCTGGCCTGAGACGGTTTCTGACAGTTTGTGTGGAATTTTTTGGGTTGTGCAGTTTCATCATTTAATTTCCGTCGATTGAATTCCATTGTAATAGGTCTGGGTGTAGCTGGTGCAGAGGAGTCAGGTGCAGGACAACAGAGATGAGTAATACACCTAAATTTACTGGAGACTTTCAAATACAAGTCAATAATACTGAGCCCACAATACGGACCGTAAATACAACAAACAAACAGGCACAAAAACCATGGGGAAAACAGAGGGTTAAATAATGAACATGTAATTGGGGAATTGAAACCAAGTGTGTAAAACAAAGACAAAACAAATGGAAAATGAAAAGTGGATCGGCGATGGCCAGAAGGCCGGTGACGTCGACCACCGAACGCCACCCAAACAAGGACAGGAACCGACTTCGGCGGAAGTCGTAACATCCATCTTCCATTGATTAGATATCTCCTAACATTTGCCACACATGAAGCAAGGCTCTATGACTGTAGTCTACTGCCACTTTGGTGGCTTATGATTGGCCAACAACAAGCTAAATGCGCCACGCTCCACTCTTGTGAAAAGCAAGATCAGCAGTATAAATGATCACATTTCTCTCTCTCTCTCTCTCTCTCTCTCTTTCTCTCTCTCTCTCTAGATATATATATATATATATATATATATCTATCTATCTCTATATCTATCTACTGCAACAGTCACTTTCGGATCTGTAAGGGCCCTTCTGGACAAGTTAGTTCAAATTACACATACCCGAGACTAGAGGTCGACCGATTAAGATTTTTCAACACCGATACCAATTATTGGAGGACCAATTTTATATATATATTTGAAATAATGACAATTACAACAATACTGAATGAACACTTACTTTAACTAAATACAATACATCAATAAAATCAATTTAGTCTCAAATAAATAATGAAACATGTTCAATTTGGTTTAAATAAATCAAAAACAGTGTTGGAGAAGAAAGTAAAAGTGCAATATGTTCCATGTAAGAAAGCTAAAGTTTAAGTTCCTTGCTCAGAACATGAGAACATATGAAAGCTGGTGGTTCCTTTTAACACGAGTCTTCAATATTCCCAGGTAAGAAGTTTTAGGTTTAGGTTATTATAGGACTATTTCTCTCTATACCATTTGTATTTCATATACCTTTGACTATTGGATGTTCTAATAGGTACTTTAGTATTGCCAGCCTAATCTCAGGAGTTGATAGGCTTGAAGTCATAAACAGCGCAATGCTTATAGCACAGCGAAGAGCTGCTGGCAAATGCAAGAAATTTCTGTTTGAATGAATGCTTACGAGCCTGCCGCTGCCTACCATCGCTCAGTCAAACTGCTCTATCAAATCATAGACTTAATTATAATATAATAACACACAGAAATACGAGCCTTTGGTCATTAATATGGTCAAATCCAGAAACCATTGTTTATTCTTTCAGTGAAATACGGAACCGTTCCATATTTTATCTAATGGGTGGCATCCCCAAGTCTAAATATTGCTGTTACATTGCACAACCTTCAATTTTATGTCATAATTATTTACAATTCTTGCAAATTAATTACGGTCTTTGTTAGGAAGAAATGGTCTTCACACAGTTTGCAACGAGTCAGGCGGCCCAAACTGCTGCATATACCCTGACTCTGCTTGCACTGAACACAAGAGAAGTGACACAATTTCCCTAGTTAAAATAAATTCATGTTAGCAGGCAATATTAACTAAATATGCAGGTTTAAAAATATGTACTTGTGTATTGATTTTAAGAAAGTCATTGATGTTTATGGTTAGGTACATTGGTGCAACGACAGCGCTTTTGTCCCGGCAATGCGCTTGTTAAATCACCCGTTTGGCGAAGTAGGCTGTGATTCCATGATAAATGAACAGGCACCGCTGTCACGACTTCCGCCGAAGTCGGACCCTCTCCTTGTTCGGGCGGTGCTCGGCGGTCGACGTCACCGGCCTTCTAGCCATCACTGATCCATTTTCCATTGATTTGATTTAGTCTTTCTTCACACCTGGTTCCCATCCCATCACTTACATGTTGTGTATTTATCCCTCTGTTTCCCCTCATGTCCTTGTCGGAGATTGTTTGTTTGTATGTGATGTGCATGTATTATGTTGGTGCGTATTTAACCCTCTGTTTCCCCTCATGTCCTTGTCGGAGATTGTTTGTTTGTATGTGATGTGCATGTATTATGTTGGTGTGTATTTAACCCTCTGTTTCCCCTCATGTCCTTGTCGGAGATTGTTTGTTTGTATGTGATGTGCATGTATTATGTTGGTGTGTATTTAACCCTCTGTTTCCCCTCATGTCCTTGTCGGAGATTGTTTGTTTGTATGCGATGTGCATGTATTATGTTGGTGTGTATTTAACCCTCTGTTTCCCCTCATGTCCTTGTCGGAGATGGTTTGTTTGTATGTGATGTACATGTATTATGTTGGTGTGTATTTAACCCTCTGTTTCCCCTCATGTCCTTGTCAGAGATTGTTTGTTTGTATGTGATGTGCATGTATTATGTTGGTGTGCGACGGGTTTTGTACCCACTTTTGTTATTTTGTCAATTTTGGTTTTTGGAGTTTTATCAGCATTTATTAAACAATTCCATTTTTTCCAAGTTCGTTCTCCTGCGCCTGACTTCCCTGCCACCAACACGCACCCATTACAACCGCATCGATTATATGCAACACAGGACAAGCTAGATAAACTAGTAATATCATCAACCATGTGAAATTAACTAGTAATTATGATAATATTGATAGTTTTTTCATAAGATAGGTTTAATGCTAGCTAGCAACTTACCTTGGCTCCTTGCTGCACCCGCATAACAGATAGTCAGCCTGCCACACAATTTCCTCGTGGAGTGCAATGTAATCGGCCATAATCGGTGTCCAAAAATGCAGATTACCGATTGTTATGAAAACTTGAAATCGGCCCTAATTAATTCGACCATTCCGATTAATCGGTCAACCTCTACCCGAGTCCTGTGACAATCATATCAGATCCGACCTGGACCTGTGACATTATTTAGAATTCTGGATCCAGACCCGGTCATGTCCCAGATCGGGTGTGGGGTTTTCGGGTACAGGTGGACCTGTGAAGACCTCTAGTAACTCTTTTCCACCCATTTATCTTAATATAGTCATATATGTAAATACACTGGGTGTAATTCTATTTATATGAGCACAAAATAAAAATGTAATACCTAATGCAATTTTGAAATATATAAATGCAATTTCATAATGGCTGAATTACTGAATTCCCACTAAAATCCCTGAACTCCATTCATTATTTGTAAGTGCCTGTAAAATGTTGTATGTACTATAACTCAGTCAATGTCTGATGGATTAAAAAAATGCAAAATGCAGTATCTCACACACACACACACACACACACACACACACACACACACACACACACACACACACACGAAAACAGAAGCATCAATCCCCTTCCAGCTGGTATGGCAGCAGTGTGTGTATTTCACTACAGTACAGGGACATACTGATCCTACGACTCAGATAACAGGCCATGTTCACAGTTACTGCCTTTGCCTATGTTGTGGATCGCAGATGAGATGGTTGGGTGTAGGGTGGAGTCACTGTGGTTTTGGTGTTTGTTGTGTGAAGGTTAGTAAGGTGTTGTTAATGTGTTAACCTCTCTAGGGTACATGCCCATCTGGCCAACATCCAGTGAGGTTGCAGAGCGCCAAATTCAATTACAGAAATGCTCATCATAAAAATTCAGAAAACAAAACATATTTTACATAGGTTTAAAGATTAACTTCTTGTTAAACCAACCACAGTGTCATATTTATAAAATGCTTTTCGGCGAAAGCATACCTAGCCCAGAACATACCTAGCCCAGAACATAGCCCAGTTGACAAATTATTACAAACAGTAGCCAGCAAAGCAGAAGCGTTACAAATCTCAGAAATAGAGATATAATTAATACCTTACCTTTGATGATCTTCATATGGTGGCAATCAGAAGACATTCATTTACTCAATAAATGTTCCTTTTGTTCGATGAAGTCTCTTTATATCCAAAAACTTCCGTTTTGTTAGCGTGTTTTCTTCAGTAATCCACAGGCTCAAACTCAGTCTAAACAATCAGACAAAAAAATCCAAATCATATCATAGAAACATGTCAAACGATGTGTATATTCAATCCTCAGGTTGGACAATAACGTCGTCAATATAAAAGGTAAACAATAAATGCACATGCGCCTGAAAAAGCTCTGCGACACGTTAGGGTCCACTCATTCAGACTGGTCTTACTCCCTCATTTATAAGAATACAAGCCTGAAACGATTTCTAAAAACTGTTGACATCTAGTGGAAGGCATAGGAACTGCAAATGGAGTCCTAAGTCAATGGATACTGTAATGGCATTGAATAGAAAACTACAAAACCAACAAAAAAAACTACTTCCTGAATGGATTTTTCTCTTTTCGCCTGCTAAATCAGTTATGTTATACTCACAGACACTTTTTTAATAGTTTTGGAAACTTTAGAGTGTTTTCTATCCAAGTTATATGCATATCATATCTTCTGGGCCCGAGTAGCAGGCCGTTTAATATGGGCATGCTTTTCATCCAAAATTCCGAATGCTGCCCCCTACCCTAGAGAGGTTAATGCAGTGTTACCTGCCTGTTTTCTATATAGCAGCTCTTCCTCTGCAAAGCTTCATCAGAAGGACACAGAGAGGTGGAACATGAGGAGAGCTGTGTGTGTGTTTGTTTCTATGTTTGTAGTTTATGTGTTTGTGTGTGTGTGCATGCGCCGGTGCGTTTTTGTGTGTATGAGAGATAAAGAGAGAGGCAGAGAGGGGATAGTACCCACACTTCCCCTTCCCTCTCTCCTCTTCCCCCTCTCCTCTCTACTCTCTCCCCTCTCCTCTACTCTCTCCCCTCTCCTCTCTACTATCTCCCCTCTCCTCTCTACTGTCTCCCCTCTCCCCTCTCCTCTCTCCTCTCTCCCCTCTCCCCTCTCCCCTCTCCTCACTCCTCTCTCCTGAGTCCTTAAGCAGGGAATACCAGGCTATGTCCAAAGGCACCACTGATATCCTCTCTGGTCTGATTATACTGTAGATACTCTACTGCTACCTGGAACAGTAAATATAGTTATATACACTGAACACCTTCCTAACATTGAGTTTCCCTCAGAACAGCCTCAATTCGTTGGGGCATGGACTCTACAAGGTGTTGAAAGTGTTCCACAAGGATGCTGGCCCGTGTTGACTCCAATGCTTCCCACAGTTGTGTCAAGTTGGCTGGATGTTGGCCTCCCGAGTGGCGCAGTGGTCTAAGCTGTGCCACTAGAGATTCTGGTTTCGAGTCCAGGCTCTGACGCGACCGGGAGACCAATGGGGCGGCACACAATTGGCCAAGCGTCGTCCGAGTTAGGGGCCGGCAGGGATGTCCTTGTCCCATCGTGCACTAGTGGGCCGGGCGCAGCATGCCAGTTGTATGGTGTTTCCTCTGAAACATTGGTGCGGCTGGCTTCCTTGTTAAGTGGGGATTTTGTCAAGAAGCAGTGCGGCTTGGTTGGGTTGTGTTTCGGAGGACGCACAGCTCTCGACCTGGTTGGGTTGTGTTTCGGAGGACGCACGGCTCTCGACCTGGTTGGGTTGTGTTTCGGAGGACTCACGGCTCTCGACCTGGTTGGGTTGTGTTTCGGAGGACGCACGGCTCTCGACCTGGTTGGGTTGTGTTTCGGAGGACGCACGGCTCTCGACCTGGTTGGGTTGTGTTTCGGAGGACGCACGGCTCTCGACCTGGTTGGGTTGTGTTTCGGAGGACGCACGGCTCTCGAACTGGTTGGGTTGTGTTTCGGAGGACGCACGGCTCTCGACCTGGTTGGGTTGTGTTTCGGAGGACTCACGGCTCTCGACCTGGTTGGGTTGTGTTTCGGAGGACGCACGGCTCTCGACCTGGTTGGGTTGTGTTTCGGAGGACGCGCGGCTCTCGACCTGGTTGGGTTGTGTTTCGGAGGACGCACGGCTCTCGACCTGGTTGGGTTGTGTTTCGGAGGACTCACGGCTCTCGACCTGGTTGGGTTGTGTTTCGGAGGACGCACGGCTCTCGACCTGGTTGGGTTGTGTTTCGGAGGACGCACGGCTCTCGACCTGGTTGGGTTGTGTTTCGGAGGACGCACGGCTCTCGACCTGGTTGGGTTGTGTTTCGGAGGACGCACGGCCCGCTCCCGAGTCCGCACGGGAGTTGCAGAGATGAGACAAGACTGTAACTACCAATTGGATACCACGAAAATGGGGGGAAAAAAGTAAAATAAAAGTTGGCTGTATGTCTTTTGGGTGGTGGACCATTCTTGATGCACACAGGAATCTGTTAAGTGTGAAAAACCCAGCAGCATTGCAGTTCTTGACACACTCAAACTGATGCGCCTGGCCCCTACTACCATATCTCGTTCAAAGGCACTTATGTATTTTGTCTTGCCCATTCAAACTCTGAATGGCACATATACACAATCCATGTCTCAAATGTCTCAAGGCTTGAACATCCTTCTTTAACCTGTCTCCTCCCCTTCAAGTAGATTTAACATGTGACATCAATAAGGGATCATAGCTTTCACCTGGATTCACCTGGTCAGTCATGGAAATACAATACTCAGTGAATATATCTGTCACTGAACACACAGTACAGAAGAAAGAGGGAGAGAGAGAGAAAATGGATGGAGAGAAGAGGAAAAGATAGGCAAAGAAAGAGAGGGAGAGAGAGAGGAAGAGAGACATGTGAGAGGCAGACGAGAGAGGAAGATAGTGAGTAGAGGGGAAAGAACACACCATTCTCCCTCTCTTCCTCTACTCTTCTCTGTTCTCCCCCAGTAGAGTGAGTGGAGTGGTTCGATCCACCTCTCCTCCATTCTCCCCCCAGGAGTGGTTCGATCCACATCGTAACCTTCCTGGATATTTTTATAATTCATCATCAGCTGCCTGCCAGCTAGCGCCCGCACCGGAATATTCTCACCACTCCCTCTGCCTGTTGGAAGTCTGCAATTACATATGTCTTTGAAGTTGGGCGCACTGTTAGCGTTGCTATAGTGACAGGGACGTGGATTGGGGACTATAGCGGCCTCCTCGGGAGGAAGGATATGCATGAGGCTGGCAGTGAATTGTCCTGATCGTATTATTGTGATATTATTACCATCTCATAAGCGCCTAGTATTACTTGTTGGGATATTAGTGGTTGACAACATTTGTCTTCCCCTGTGCGGGCGCTTCCTGCCTGACATTCTCCATTATATCTATTTAGCTCTGGATCCGACGTCTGAATGTCATTTTGAAGATACAAATCTTAGTTATGTTGTTTTATTGGTTTGGAACATGTGTGACTGGTGGTATGTGTAATCACACACACACACACACACACACACACACACACACACACACACACACACACACACACACACACACACACACACACACACACACACACACACACACACACACACACACACACACACACACACAGAGTCATAATCAGTTTCCAGTATCCTCATTCTCACTGACTAATGGAATATGAATGTATTTTGTTGGGCTGGTGATGCAAAGGGGCAGGAGGCTGGAGAAAGGGTGAGGGCTCAACCAGAGGTTGAGCAAAGTCCTAGTATTAAAGGCCCCCAATGGAGAGAGAAAGCCCCTTATTGAGAGAGAAAGCCCCTTATTGAGAGAGAAAGACCCTTATTGAGAGAGAAAGCCCCTTATTGAGAGAGAAAGCCCCTTATTGAGAGAGAAAGACCCTTATTGAGAGAGAAAGACCCTTATTGAGAGAGAAAGACCCTTATTGAGAGAGAAAGCCCCTTATTGAGAGAGAAAGACCCTTATTGAGAGAGAAAGCCCCTTATTGAGAGAGAAAGCCCCTTATTGAGAGAGAAAGAGAGAGAGAAGGAAATAAAAGTGGAAAAGCACCACCAAATTTGTTTCGGCTAAATTTGTATGTTTTTTGCCTGTAATGAATCATAAGAGCATGTGACAGAGAGAGGGAGAAAGCGAGTGATGTGGTAGAGATGGAGGGGAAGGAGGGGAAAAGGGAGAGGGTCTGTGGGGTGAAAATAATGTCCCATTAATGCTAAGCTTGTGAAGGGCCCGGCGCCAATCTCCATTTCCCCAAAGTCTCAGCATTCTACATTTTTCATGAACACTGAGCAGGAATTAGCAACGGATTGCTGCTGCAAATCACTTCTCGTGGTCTGGGGCAATGGAGAGAGGAGAGAGAGTGAGAGGAAGGGGTAGAGAAAGAGTAAGAGGGACAGTGAGGAAGAAGAAAGGGGTGAAGGGAGAGATGCTCCTAGAGGTGGTTGGGGAGGTTCCATTTCCTTGTACCTGCGGGTTACACAAGTTGGACCCCCCCCCCTCTCTCTCTCTGATTGAAATGTGATGACTCTTAGTGCACTAGAGCTTCTAGCCTTTAGGTCTATGGCACTGGCTGTCCAGACTTGGAGCCGAGATGGTCTGTGATGGGGGTATGGTGCGGGTATAGGGGGGATTTTTTGGTACCCCAAGGCGAGGCCACTGAGTTTGTCCTCTAGCCCCTTCCCATACATAGCGTCTGCCCCGCAGTGGTCCACCAGTGGCTGTGCAGCTGTGGCTCCCCTGTCAATCACCAGGCAGTGCATTGTGGGGGTTTAGCTACAGTTCACTAGACAAAATTATTAGAGCTATTTTATCTCTCAGACCACACACTGAATACTGTGTTATTGAGGGGAACATGAAGGTGGGCTGTAAACACCCAGATGGTCTGGACTGCTTGATGTTTCTCACACAGTTTACTTCACAGCAACATTACAGTACTGTTCTGTGCCACTTTCTCAGCAGTTTTACACAATGCTCTCTGTACAGGAATTGATTCTGTATCACACCTGATAATTGTAACATGTCAACCAAGAAAAGGCGTGTGTATGTAATCCAATCCTGAGACGCCCCCCCCCCCACCCCTACCTCACCGCCAAGCACATACACACAGACACACACACGCGCTGTCACAGACACACCACCAGTAGTGTTAATGCATATTCTCACTGCTGCTTCCCTCCTAGAATGCAACAATAAACGATATGTTATCGAGCTTTAGAAAACAGCATGTTTAAATCTTTTAAGAAGCATTTAATTATCCTCCGACCATGATTGTCTACTCCTGCAGCCTCCGCCTCTGTACAGCATGCACACAGAACACGCGCACCGCACGGCCTGCTGGGACGGCCACCACAGTATGGACCCACAGTAGGCTTACAACAGTAGATTTATATTATTATAGCCAACTCCTGTGTCCCCAGCATCTACTTGTATCTATTGCTGAATGCTTTTCTCTGATGCTTTTTGACCCCTTTCTGTTTCCATGTGCTTGATGTTTGAAATTATGTCTGTAAAGGGCCAATTAAAGCACACTCATCTGCTGTCACCACGACAGACACTGACAGGAACAGTGACTGTCACCAGCAGCATGGAGTGTGTGACTCAGAGCTTTTCCTTCACAGCCTCTCCTGACCTTTGGAGTGTGACCATATCCAACCAGCTCTTGTTGGGCAGCCACCCAAGCATAAGGTCCCTCTTCTCCTCCTCTCCCCTCCCCCCTCTCAGTTTGACCTCTGACCCAAATATCCTCCAGACAGGTTCTATGGTGGAGGAATGGGTCTGAGTCTGTTATTATGGCTGCTGTCTATCTGTCTATATACCCTCTCAGACACTGTGTGCTGATTGATGTGGAGATTGGATGTGGTGTAGTCTCAACAGCACCACACACACACACACACACACACACACACACACACACACACACACACACACACACACATCCTGGTATGACCTCGTCCCTCCATTGTTTCCCATTCCTGCTGAGCTGAGCCATTCTACCCTGATGGAAATCTCCTGTGAGCTCCTTGTCTCAGCGTAATTCCAGCCGGCTGATACAATTTGATTTGGGCCAGATTACAACTGTTTTGCTGGCTGCTGTATATTGCAGCTTTATAGGCAATAAGTCTGAGGTCCTGGCGGTGTGTACAGAGCCCATGATTGGCCCTGTAATCTGGTCTCCTGCTAGCCACAGTTATTAGATCCATTCAGGTGCTGCTGCTTCTGCTGCTCTGGTCTTCATAGACACAAGTGTGTCCAACAAGACCCAACGCTGGACTGGAGTCTAGTCCACTAGCCTGTGTGTATGTCTCCTGTGTATGTGGAGGCATAAAGCATGTATGAGTGAGCAGCAGTCTTATTTGAAGACCCCTTCAGATATGTTTAATGCTTTTTGTTTCACTACAAAACCTGGTCCTATGAGAAGCAGTTCAGCTCCAGGCAGACAGACTGAAGGGTGTTAATCCAATGTTGGACATTATGTAACAACCAAGACGCGTGGCTCACACTGTTACACTGATGGACACATCCTCTCTGAGAGAAAAGAGTAAGGGAGGGGAGGGAGGGAGGGAGGGGGTTAGGGAAGGGAAAGGAAGGAGAGGGGGAGGACAGGGGAGGAGAGGTGTGTGGTGTGTTTTAGCTTTGAACCATGGATGACACCTGTTAATCAGAAGCAGAGAGTTCATCTAGTTTTTTAAAATATTTGATATATATACTCCTCTGTCAGTTTTAAATGTTTTATTACCTGTTGCTCTTGCTGTCTGTCTTTTATTAAAGTGACCATCTATTCAATCAGGGGACAGGCAAGGGACAAACAACCAATGGCGTGTTGTGTTGTTAGCGAGCTAGACGTCCTCTCCCAGGTGACTGTCCCAGGTGATGGTTATTCTTTTTCTATTGTTCTCTCCACATCGTTGGGAAGGACTCGCATGTAATCATTTCACTGTTTGTCTACACCTGTTGTTTACCAAGCATGTGACAAATGCAATGTTTATTTGATTTTTGTTTGATTTGATTTGGCAGGTTTATACCCAGACAGATGCTGTCTATCACAGTCACCTCTTTCCTCTCTGGAGAGAGAGAGAGAGAGAGAGAGAGAGAGAGGGAGAGAGAGAGAGAGAGAGAGAATAATGACTGATGGACTGTTCTTCACTAGTCTTTCCTTTCAGTGTCTCCTTTCTCCTCTGTCCTTATTCTGTCTCTTTCTCCTCTGTCCTTATTCTGTCTCCTTTCTCCTCTGTCCTTATTCTGTCTCCTTCCTCCTCTGTCCTTATTCTGTCTCTTTCTCCTCTGTCCTTATTTTGTCTCCTTTCTCCTCTGTCCTTATTTTGTCTCCATTTTCCTCTGTCCTTATTCTGTCTCCTTTTTCCTCTGTCCTTATTCTGTCTCCTTTCTCCTCTGTCCTTATTCTGTCTCCATTTTCCTCTGTCCTTATTCTGTCTCCTTTTTCCTCTGTCCTTATTCTGTCTCTTTCTCCTCTGTCCTTATTCTGTCTCTTTCTCCTCTGTCCTTATTCTGTCTCCATTTTCCTCTGTCCTTATTCTGTCTCCTTTTTCCTCTGTCCTTATTCTGTCTCCTTTTTCCTCTGTCCTTATTCTGTCTCTTTCTCCTCTGTCCTTATTCTGTCTCTTTCTCCTCTGTCCTTATTCTGTCTCCTTTCTCCTCTGTCCTTATTTTGTCTCCTTTCTCCCTGTCCTTATTTTGTCTCCATTTTCCTCTGTCTCCTTTTTTCCTCTGTCCTTACTCTGTCTCCTTCTCCTCTGTCCTTATTTTGTCTCCTTTCTCCTCTGTCCTTATTTTGTCTCCTTTTTCCTCTGTCCTTATTCTGTCTCTTTCTCCTCTGTCCTTATTCTGTCTCTTTCTCCTCTGTCCTTATTCTGTCTCCATTTTCCTCTGTCCTTATTCTGTCTCCTTTTTCCTCTGTCCTTATTCTGTCTCCTTTTTCCTCTGTCCTTATTCTGTCTCTTTCTCCTCTGTCCTTATTCTGTCTCTTTCTCCTCTGTCCTTATTCTGTCTCCTTTCTCCTCTGTCCTTATTTTGTCTCCTTTCTCCCTGTCCTTATTTTGTCTCCATTTTCCTTTGTCTCCTTTTTCCTCTGTCCTTACTCTGTCTCCTTCTCCTCTGTCCTTATTTTGTCTCCTTTCTCCTCTGTCCTTATTTTGTCTCCATTTTCCTCTGTCCTTATTCTGTCTCCTTTCTCCTCTGTCCTTATTCTGTCTCTTTCTCCTCTGTCCTTATTCTGTCTCCTTTTTCCTCTGTCCTTATTCTGTCTCCTTTTTCCTCTGTCCTTATTCTGTCTCTTTCTCCTCTGTCCTTATTCTGTCTCTTTCTCCTCTGTCCTTATTCTGTCTCCATTTTCCTCTGTCCTTATTCTGTCTCCTTTTTCCTCTGTCCTTATTCTGTCTCCTTTTTCCTCTGTCCTTATTCTGTCTCTTTCTCCTCTGTCCTTATTCTGTCTCCTTTCTCCTCTGTCCTTACTCTGTCTCCTTCTCCTCTGTCCTTATTTTGTCTCCTTTCTCCTCTGTCCTTATTTTGTCTCCATTTTCCTCTGTCCTTATTCTGTCTCCTTTTTCCTCTGTCCTTATTCTGTCTCCTTTCTCCTCTGTCCTTATTCTGTCTCCATTTTCCTCTGTCCTTATTCTGTCTCCTTTTTCCTCTGTCCTTATTCTGTCTCCTTTTTCCTCTGTCCTTATTCTGTCTCTTTCTCCTCTGTCCTTATTCTGTCTCCTTTCTCCTCTGTCCTTATTCTGTCTCTTTCTCCTCTGTCCTTATTCTGTATCTTTCTCCTCTGTCCTTATTCTGTCTCTTCCTCCTCTGTCCTTATTCTGTCTCCTTTCTCCTCTGTCCTTATTTTGTCTCCTTTGTCCTCTGTCCTTATGTTGTCTCCTTTCTCCCCTGTCCTTATTCTGTCTCCTTTCACCTCTGTCCTTATTCTGTATCCTTTCTCCTCTGTCCTTATTCTGTCTCTTTCTCCTCTGTCCTTATTCTGTCTCTTTCTCCTCTGTCCTTATTTTGTCTCCTTTCTCCTCTGTCCATTTTTTGCCTCCTTTCTCCCCTGTCCTTATTTTGTCTCCATTTTCCTCTGTCTCCTTTTTCCTCTGTCCTTACTGTGTCTCCTTCTCCTCTGTCCTTATTTTGTCTCCTTTCTCCTCTGTCCTTATTTTGTCTCCATTTTCCTCTGTCCTTATTCTGTCTCCATTTTCCTCTGTCCTTATTCTGTCTCTTTCTCCTCTGTCCTTATTCTGTCTCCTTTCTCCTCTGTCCTTATTCTGTCTCTTTCTCCTCTGTCCTTATTCTGTCTCTTTCTCCTCTGTCCTTATTCTGTCTCCTTTTTCCTCTGTCCTTATTCTGTCTCCTTTTTCCTCTGTCCTTATTCTGTCTCTTTCTCCTCTGTCCTTATTCTGTCTCTTTCTCCTCTGTCCTTATTCTGTCTCCTTTCTCCTCTGTCCTTATTTTGTCTCCTTTCTCCCTGTCCTTATTTTGTCTCCATTTTCCTTTGTCTCCTTTTTTTTCCTCTGTCCTTACTCTGTCTCCTTCTCCTCTGTCCTTATTTTGTCTCCTTTCTCCTCTGTCCTTATTTTGTCTCCATTTTCCTCTGTCCTTATTCTGTCTCCTTTCTCCTCTGTCCTTATTCTGTCTCTTTCTCCTCTGTCCTTATTCTGTCTCCTTTTTCCTCTGTCCTTATTCTGTCTCCTTTTTCCTCTGTCCTTATTCTGTCTCTTTCTCCTCTGTCCTTATTCTGTCTCTTTCTCCTCTGTCCTTATTCTGTCTCCATTTTCCTCTGTCCTTATTCTGTCTCCTTTTTCCTCTGTCCTTATTCTGTCTCCTTTTTCCTCTGTCCTTATTCTGTCTCTTTCTCCTCTGTCCTTATTCTGTCTCCTTTCTCCTCTGTCCTTACTCTGTCTCCTTCTCCTCTGTCCTTATTTTGTCTCCTTTCTCCTCTGTCCTTATTTTGTCTCCATTTTCCTCTGTCCTTATTCTGTCTCCTTTTTCCTCTGTCCTTATTCTGTCTCCTTTCTCCTCTGTCCTTATTCTGTCTCCATTTTCCTCTGTCCTTATTCTGTCTCCTTTTTCCTCTGTCCTTATTCTGTCTCCTTTTTCCTCTGTCCTTATTCTGTCTCTTTCTCCTCTGTCCTTATTCTGTCTCCTTTCTCCTCTGTCCTTATTCTGTCTCTTTCTCCTCTGTCCTTATTCTGTATCTTTCTCCTCTGTCCTTATTCTGTCTCTTCCTCCTCTGTCCTTATTCTGTCTCCTTTCTCCTCTGTCCTTATTTTGTCTCCTTTGTCCTCTGTCCTTATGTTGTCTCCTTTCTCCCCTGTCCTTATTCTGTCTCCTTTCACCTCTGTCCTTATTCTGTATCCTTTCTCCTCTGTCCTTATTCTGTCTCTTTCTCCTCTGTCCTTATTCTGTCTCTTTCTCCTCTGTCCTTATTTTGTCTCCTTTCTCCTCTGTCCATTTTTTGCCTCCTTTCTCCCCTGTCCTTATTTTGTCTCCATTTTCCTCTGTCTCCTTTTTCCTCTGTCCTTACTGTGTCTCCTTCTCCTCTGTCCTTATTTTGTCTCCTTTCTCCTCTGTCCTTATTTTGTCTCCATTTTCCTCTGTCCTTATTCTGTCTCCATTTTCCTCTGTCCTTATTCTGTCTCTTTCTCCTCTGTCCTTATTCTGTCTCCTTTCTCCTCTGTCCTTATTTTGTCTCCATTTTCCTCTGTCCTTATTCTGTCCCCCTTCTCCTCTGTCCTTATTCGGTCTCCTTTCTCCTCTGTCCTTATTCTGTCTCCTTTCTCCTCTGTCCTTATTCTGTCTCCTTTCTCCTCTGTCCTTATTCTGTCTCCTTTCTCCTCTGTCCTTATTCTGTCTCCTTTCTCCTCTGTCCTTATTCTGTCTCCTTTCTCCTCTGTCCTTATTCTGTCTCCTTTCTCCTTATTCTGTCTCCATTTTCCTCTGTCCTTATTCCGTCTCCTTTCTCCTCTGTCCTTATTCTGTCTCCTTTCTCCTCTGTCCTTATTCTGTCTCCTTTCTCCTCTGTCCTTATTCTGTCTCTTTCTCCTCTGTCCTTATTTTGTCTCCTTTCTCCTCTGTCCTTATTTTGTCTCCATTTTCCTCTGTCCTTATTCTGTCTCCTTTCTCCTCTGTCCTTATTCTGTCTCTTTCTCCTCTGTCCATATTTTGTCTCCTTTCTCCTCTGTCCTTATTTTGTCTCCTTTCTCCTCTGTCCTTATTCTGTCTCCTCTATCCTCTGTCCTTATTTTGTCTCCATTTTCCTCTGTCCTTATTTTGTCTCCATTTTCCTCTGTCCTTATTCTGTCTCATTTTTCCTCTGTCCTTATTCTGTCTCCTTCTCCTCTGTCCTTATTCTGTCTCCTTTCCCCTCTGTCCTTATTCTGTCTCCTTTCTACTCTGTCCTTATTCTGTCTCCTTTCTCCTCTGTCCTTATTCTGTCTCCTTTCTCCTCTGTCCTTATTCTGTCTCTTTCTCCTCTGTCCTTATTTTGTCTCCTTTCTCCTCTGTCCTTATTTTGTCTCCATTTTCCTCTGTCCTTATTCTGTCTCCTTTTTCCTCTGTCCTTATTCTGTCTCCTTTCTCCTCTGTCCTTATTCTGTCTCCATTTTCCTCTGTCCTTATTCTGTCTCCTTTTTCCTCTGTCCTTATTCTGTCTCTTTCTCCTCTGTCCTTATTCTGTCTCTTTCTCCTCTGTCCTTATTCTGTCTCCATTTTCCTCTGTCCTTATTCTGTCTCCTTTTTCCTCTGTCCTTATTCTGTCTCCTTTTTCCTCTGTCCTTATTCTGTCTCTTTCTCCTCTGTCCTTATTCTGTCTCTTTCTCCTCTGTCCTTATTCTGTCTCCTTTCTCCTCTGTCCTTATTTTGTCTCCTTTCTCCCCTGTCCTTATTTTGTCTCCATTTTCCTCTGTCTCCTTTTTCCTCTGTCCTTACTCTGTCTCCTTCTCCTCTGTCCTTATTTTGTCTCCTTTCTCCTCTGTCCTTATTTTGTCTCCTTTTTCCTCTGTCCTTATTCTGTCTCTTTCTCCTCTGTCCTTATTCTGTCTCTTTCTCCTCTGTCCTTATTCTGTCTCCATTTTCCTCTGTCCTTATTCTGTCTCCTTTTTCCTCTGTCCTTATTCTGTCTCCTTTTTCCTCTGTCCTTATTCTGTCTCTTTCTCCTCTGTCCTTATTCTGTCTCTTTCTCCTCTGTCCTTATTCTGTCTCCTTTCTCCTCTGTCCTTATTTTGTCTCCTTTCTCCCCTGTCCTTATTTTGTCTCCATTTTCCTTTGTCTCCTTTTTCCTCTGTCCTTACTCTGTCTCCTTCTCCTCTGTCCTTATTTTGTCTCCTTTCTCCTCTGTCCTTATTTTGTCTCCATTTTCCTCTGTCCTTATTCTGTCTCCTTTCTCCTCTGTCCTTATTCTGTCTCTTTCTCCTCTGTCCTTATTCTGTCTCCTTTTTCCTCTGTCCTTATTCTGTCTCCTTTTTCCTCTGTCCTTATTCTGTCTCTTTCTCCTCTGTCCTTATTCTGTCTCTTTCTCCTCTGTCCTTATTCTGTCTCCATTTTCCTCTGTCCTTATTCTGTCTCCTTTTTCCTCTGTCCTTATTCTGTCTCCTTTTTCCTCTGTCCTTATTCTGTCTCTTTCTCCTCTGTCCTTATTCTGTCTCCTTTCTCCTCTGTCCTTACTCTGTCTCCTTCTCCTCTGTCCTTATTTTGTCTCCTTTCTCCTCTGTCCTTATTTTGTCTCCATTTTCCTCTGTCCTTATTCTGTCTCCTTTTTCCTCTGTCCTTATTCTGTCTCCTTTCTCCTCTGTCCTTATTCTGTCTCCATTTTCCTCTGTCCTTATTCTGTCTCCTTTTTCCTCTGTCCTTATTCTGTATCCTTTTTCCTCTGTCCTTATTCTGTCTCTTTCTCCTCTGTCCTTATTCTGTCTCCTTTCTCCTCTGTCCTTATTCTGTCTCTTTCTCCTCTGTCCTTATTCTGTATCTTTCTCCTCTGTCCTTATTCTGTCTCTTCCTCCTCTGTCCTTATTCTGTCTCCTTTCTCCTCTGTCCTTATTTTGTCTCCTTTGTCCTCTGTCCTTATGTTGTCTCCTTTCTCCCCTGTCCTTATTCTGTCTCCTTTCACCTCTGTCCTTATTCTGTATCCTTTCTCCTCTGTCCTTATTCTGTCTCTTTCTCCTCTGTCCTTATTCTGTCTCTTTCTCCTCTGTCCTTATTTTGTCTCCTTTCTCCTCTGTCCATTTTTTGCCTCCTTTCTCCCCTGTCCTTATTTTGTCTCCATTTTCCTCTGTCTCCTTTTTCCTCTGTCCTTACTGTGTCTCCTTCTCCTCTGTCCTTATTTTGTCTCCTTTCTCCTCTGTCCTTATTTTGTCTCCATTTTCCTCTGTCCTTATTCTGTCTCCATTTTCCTCTGTCCTTATTCTGTCTCCTTTCTCCTCTGTCCTTATTCTGTCTCCTTTCTCCTCTGTCCTTATTTTGTCTCCATTTTCCTCTGTCCTTATTCTGTCCCCCTTCTCCTCTGTCCTTATTCGGTCTCCTTTCTCCTCTGTCCTTATTCTGTCTCCTTTCTCCTCTGTCCTTATTCTGTCTCCTTTCTCCTCTGTCCTTATTCTGTCTCCTTTCTCCTCTGTCCTTATTCTGTCTCCTTTCTCCTCTGTCCTTATTCTGTCTCCTTTCTCCTCTGTCCTTATTCTGTCTCCTTTCTCCTTATTCTGTCTCCATTTTCCTCTGTCCTTATTCCGTCTCCTTTCTCCTCTGTCCTTATTCTGTCTCCTTTCTCCTCTGTCCTTATTCTGTCTCCTTTCTCCTCTGTCCTTATTCTGTCTCTTTCTCCTCTGTCCTTATTTTGTCTCCTTTCTCCTCTGTCCTTGTTTTGTCTCCATTTTCCTCTGTCCTTATTCTGTCTCCTTTCTCCTCTGTCCTTATTCTGTCTCCTTTCTCCTCTGTCCTTATTCTGTCTCTTTCTCCTCTGTCCATATTTTGTCTCCTTTCTCCTCTGTCCTTATTTTGTCTCCTTTCTCCTCTGTCCTTATTCTGTCTCCTCTATCCTCTGTCCTTATTTTGTCTCCATTTTCCTCTGTCCTTATTTTGTCTCCATTTTCCTCTGTCCTTATTCTGTCTCATTTTTCCTCTGTCCTTATTCTGTCTCCTTCTCCTCTGTCCTTATTCTGTCTCCTTTCCCCTCTGTCCTTATTCTGTCTCCTTTCTCCTCTGTCCTTATTCTGTCTCCTTTCTCCTCTGTCCTTATTTTGTCTCCTTTCTCCTCTGTCCTTATTCTGTCTCCATTCTCCTCTGTCCTTATTCTGTCTCTTTGTCCTCTGTCCTTATTCTGTCTCCTTTCTCCTCTGTCCTTATTCTGTCTCTTTCTCCTCTGTCCTTATTCTGTCTCCATTGTCCTCTGTCCTTATTCTGTCTCCTTTCTCCTCTGTCCTTATTCTGTCTCCTTTCTCCTCTGTCCTTATTTTGTCTCCTTTCTCCTCTGTCCTTATTCTGTCTCCATTCTCCTCTGTCCTTATTCTCTCTTTGTCCTCTGTCCTTATTCTGTCTCCTTTCTCCTCTGTCCTTATTCTGTCTCTTTCTCCTCTGTCCTTATTCTGTCTCCATTGTCCTCTGTCCTTATTCTGTCTCTTTCTCCTCTGTCCTTATTCTGTCTCTTTCTCCTCTGTCCTTATTTTGTCTCCTTTCTCCTCTGTCCATTTTTTGCCTCCTTTCTCCCCTGTCCTTATTTTGTCTCCATTTTCCTCTGTCTCCTTTTTCCTCTGTCCTTACTGTGTCTCCTTCTCCTCTGTCCTTATTTTGTCTCCTTTCTCCTCTGTCCTTATTTTGTCTCCATTTTCCTCTGTCCTTATTCTGTCTCCATTTTCCTCTGTCCTTATTCTGTCTCTTTCTCCTCTGTCCTTATTCTGTCTCCTTTCTCCTCTGTCCTTATTTTGTCTCCATTTTCCTCTGTCCTTATTCTGTCCCCCTTCTCCTCTGTCCTTATTCGGTCTCCTTTCTCCTCTGTCCTTATTCTGTCTCCTTTCTCCTCTGTCCTTATTCTGTCTCCTTTCTCCTCTGTCCTTATTCTGTCTCCTTTCTCCTCTGTCCTTATTCTGTCTCCTTTCTCCTCTGTCCTTATTCTGTCTCCTTTCTCCTCTGTCCTTATTCTGTCTCCTTTCTCCTCTGTCCTTATTCTGTCTCCTTTCTCCTTATTCTGTCTCCATTTTCCTCTGTCCTTATTCCGTCTCCTTTCTCCTCTGTCCTTATTCTGTCTCCTTTCTCCTCTGTCCTTATTCTGTCTCCTTTCTCCTCTGTCCTTATTCTGTCTCTTTCTCCTCTGTCCTTATTTTGTCTCCTTTCTCCTCTGTCCTTATTTTGTCTCCATTTTCCTCTGTCCTTATTCTGTCTCCTTTCTCCTCTGTCCTTATTCTGTCTCCTTTCTCCTCTGTCCTTATTCTGTCTCTTTCTCCTCTGTCCATATTTTGTCTCCTTTCTCCTCTGTCCTTATTTTGTCTCCTTTCTCCTCTGTCCTTATTCTGTCTCCTCTATCCTCTGTCCTTATTTTGTCTCCATTTTCCTCTGTCCTTATTTTGTCTCCATTTTCCTCTGTCCTTATTCTGTCTCATTTTTCCTCTGTCCTTATTCTGTCTCCTTCTCCTCTGTCCTTATTCTGTCTCCTTTCCCCTCTGTCCTTATTCTGTCTCCTTTCTCCTCTTTCCTTATTCTGTCTCCTTTCTCCTCTGTCCTTATTTTGTCTCCTTTCTCCTCTGTCCTTATTCTGTCTCCATTCTCCTCTGTCCTTATTCTGTCTCTTTGTCCTCTGTCCTTATTCTGTCTCCTTTCTCCTCTGTCCTTATTCTGTCTCTTTCTCCTCTGTCCTTATTCTGTCTCCATTGTCCTCTGTCCTTATTCTGTCTCCTTTCTCCTCTGTCCTTATTCTGTCTCCTTTCTCATCTGTCCTTATTTTGTCTCCTTTCTCCTCTGTCCTTATTCTGTCTCCATTCTCCTCTGTCCTTATTCTCTCTTTGTCCTCTGTCCTTATTCTGTCTCCTTTCTCCTCTGTCCTTATTCTGTCTCTTTCTCCTCTGTCCTTATTCTGTCTCCATTGTCCTCTGTCCTTATTCTGTCTCTTTCTCCTCTGTCCTTATTCTGTCTCCTTTCTCCTCTGTCCTTATTCTGTCTCTTTCTCCTCTTTCTCCTCTGTCTCCTTTCTTCCATTTCCTGTGTTCTTTTGCTTCCTCTGCTCTCTCTCTCTCTCTCTCTCTCTCTCTCTCTCTCTCTCTCTCTCACTCTCTCTCTCTTGTCTATGTCTCTCTCTCTCTCTCTCTCTCTCTCTCTCTCTCGCTCTCTCTGTCGCTCTCTCTCTTTTTCTCCCTTTCTTTCCCTCTCCCTCCTCTCCAGTTGTCCAGAGTTAGATGTCAGGCTTTGCTAGCGTGGCAGGCCCAGCTCTCCCCAGTGTGTCATATGCCAGTGTATGCCAGTGTAATTCCATTAGTTTTTGTGTCCAGACTGGCAGTGTCCACTGTGTCCAGGCCACAAATAGGGCAGGGTATGCTCTTTCTCTTCATACCCCCTTGTGTGTGTGTGTGTGTGTGTGTGTGTGTGTGTGTGTGTGTGTGTGTGTGTGTGTGTGTGTGTGTGTGTGTGTGTGTGTGTGTGGAGGGGGGTTAGGTGTATATTGGAGGATGCTTTAATATGCCGGTGTATTTTACCCTGCACTGTTTCCTCTCCTCTCCTCCTGTGTGAGTGTTAGTGTGTGTATTTCCTGTGTATTCTCATTGTCTCCTGTACCCTGGGGCTGTGGCTCTTAATCCAGTAGAATAAGGTAAACTTGTCTCCTCCTCTGACACCTCCCCTCTGTCTTCCTCCATTCCATCCAGAGCAGGAAGCACATTTGCATTGTATTACTGGTTCAGCTTGCATCATCACATCTGTCTCCATGACAACCATACCTAGCTCACCCCATGATCACATTTCATCTGCAGGCACAGCCATGCTGCACTACAAAGGGTTGACCTGGTTAAGTTATACCATAGCATATTTATTTAACATTATATTTGTTTAATAATGCAAAGCGCGAGAGAGGGTGTGGCGGTGTCAGTGGGTGTGCGGGGCTTGACGGGAGGCCCAGGCACAGAGACAGCAAGATACAGGGCTTTCTCAGCCCTCCCACCCACCTCCAGCAGCAACCTAGTTAACTCAGTAAATACCAGGCAGGTTGTGCTTGTGTGTGTGTTGTTATATTAAATGTGTCTGTGTGTGTATTTTGTCCTCTCACTGTTATTCCTCCTCTCCCTATTTGTGTGTCAGATGGGGAGTGGTGTGTTTGTGTGTTTCTACCTCTCTGCTCCTCTATGGAGGGCTGGTGAAAATAATTAGAGTAACAGCATAGAAAGGAAACAGGGATCAGAGTGAAGCCCCACCACTGCCTCTGAACTGAACACACACACACACACACACACACACACACACACACACACACACACACACACACACACACACACACACACACACACACACACACACACACACACACACACACACACACACACACACACACACACACATTACTCTGGCACCTCAGACCATTCACACAAAGTGCTGGCTTAAAAGAATGAAACCGTTAGCGCCAGAGGGGATGGCTGCCGTTTTTCAGGCTCGAACCAACTGTGCTATTTGTCAATAACAGCTGGTGCGCGGTGTCTAATATTAAAGAAGTCTCGAGGTATTGCACGCCTGAGGTAGAGTACCTCATGATAAGCTATAGACCACACCATCTACCAAGAGAGTTCTCATCTATATTATTCGTAGCGGTCTATTTACCACCATAAACTGATGCTGGCACGAAGACCGCACTCAACGAGCTGTATAAGATCATAAGCAGGCAAACTTGAATCAATTTGACATAATTTCTACCTGCATGTCACATGTGCAACCAGAGGAAAAAAAACTCTACACCATCTTTACTCCACACACAGACACGCATACAGAGCTCTCCCTCACCTTCCATTTGGAAAATCTGACCAGGATGCTACACTACAGGACTGTTTTGCTAGCAGAGGAGTATACCACCTCAGTCAACGGCTTCATCAATAAGTGCATCGACGACATTGTCCCCACAGTAATCGTACGTACATATCCAAACCAGAAGCCTTGGATTACAGGCAACATCCGCAACGAGCTAAAGGCTAGAGCTGCCGCTTTCAAGGAGCAGGACACTAATCTGGATGCTTATAAGAAATCCCGCTACACCCTCAGACGAACCATCAATCAGGCAAAGCGTCAATACAGGACTACGATTGAATCCTACTACACCGGCTCTGACGCTGTCGTGGAAATATTCAGTCAATAATATTTCTCAAATACCGGAGCCTGTGAGTTCAATTAGACTTTATTACAAAGTAATATAAGCCGAGCTGGTTCATGAAACAACTCACTTTCCAGCCTTGGCACACACTTTTTATACAGATTTCATCCACATAGTAACTCCTCTTTATGTTAATGATTCATCCCCTCTGGCATTTAGGCACCATTATCTTTTTGCCTTGCACTAATTTTTTGTTTGGTTTCATATTAGGGCATAGAAATATTAGAGCCTTAGCAATGGTACAAAAATAAACAGACATGTCCAATGGTGCCCAATGACCTAGCCACACATACAGAGCGCACATATCCTGCTGACCACTCCAAGATGTATAATGGGCACACATGTTCTAGAAAATTCCTAATAGGTGTAACCATAGCAACAGTAAATATTAGGCCATAGCAATGGAACAAAAATAACCAGACATGCCCACTCCGCAGACAGGTGCATGTCTAATGGTGTCTAATGACCTGGACACACATATAGAGTGCACTTATCCTCCTGACTACTATGAAATGTGTAATGGACACATATGTACTGGAACATTTCTAATATATCCCTCCTCTGGGGCTAATAAGTCCCAAACCTTAGAGTTTGTTCTAGGACAAGTGAGAAGGGAAGCACCTTCTCTGTTGCTAAGGAGACAATCTGCCTCCCTTAAACCTTATCAACCTTTGTTTCACTTTCTCATTCATACTGGGGAGGCAGGACCAAATATATCCCCTCACATAGCTAGAAGGAAGTAAAAGATTCCTCCTCAAGCCAGTTTGTCCTTTAACATACAGTGTAAAAGCATGGCATGCATTTCTTCACCTTGCCCGAGGTTCTCGGTTATGGAAAATATAAGAAAAACAATCAAAACTTCAAAGATAATAAACTAAACTTCATAAACCCTTATAACGTTGTTCTCAATATGACAAATAAACATATGGCCCTCCCTCACAGACACCTCTAACAACTGTTTAGTCGCAAGTCCATGGACTCTTGCAACTGGAAAACCCTATGTCACATACATGTCTAGGCGAACAGAAGGTCTAGAAGGTCAGAAGTTCTAACATCATTTCTCATTCAGCAACTGTTACATTGAGTACATGGTTATATTCTGTTATACCATGTGTATACTTTAAACACATTCCCCATCCCAACACAAGGGGCAGTCCCCTTTTTGCAAATGGCACAGAAAATTGGGTCAGCTTGATGAAAATGTCCAAGTTTCACATCATCTAATTTGCAGCATTTGCACAAACCTTAAACGTTGCAGGTTCAGGTATTATTAATATACCTGTCATGGGGGATTTGCTACACAGTATACAATTGTCCCTTCTATGTTTATTGTATTTTTTATGGCCCACTGAGCCCACTAATACCAGACATTTTCCGAAACCATTTAAATACCTTTCAAAACATTTCCATCCTTCTGTATACCCAATTTAAAACTGAATTGAAAAAAAAACATCTGAAATAAATCCCACAGTATCAACACCACTAACGTATATTCATAAGCGGTAAATTGTGTGCGTGTGCTGGTGTGTGTGTGTTGTAAACCATATGGCAAAAACAAACAAAAGTGGCCAGGCCTTATCTAATTTGGTAACTTCTCTTTATCACCGAATCTGGACATCTTTATACCCATAAAACTGCTGAATTTCACTAACTGCTATCCCAAGACCATAGCCTCAGAAAACATTTCAAAGAGAGATAGTGAAACCCCCTCTTTTGGAAAAGAAAGTGTACATTTCGTTAGTATTCACTATGCTACATCTTAATCAGCAATCCCAAAGTATTCTTTATGAACCACACATGATAATGGTAAATCCACGGTCCTTACTCCAATCATTAAATGTTTGTTTTAATCCACCCTGTTCTTTATTTACCATGTACCACACTTAGACACAAATCACTCCCATATGGTATTATATGATTGGTCTCTCTCTTCCATAACTATGTACAATTATCCTGGTATTGTTAATAGACCAACGTCCAATCAACATATGTAATAGCTGTTTCACCTTAGATTGTTCCTGGTAATCTTTCTAAATGTAATACTTTTTCCTGTTGCAAATGTAGTCAATTTCTCAGCTTAATGAATCAGTGATATTTGATCCCAGGCATCTAATAAAAAGTTGTGTGAGACATGATCTTCTATGTCTCCCTTAATTAACATACTGTATTGGACTTCTATCAGTCCTGGAAGCAAGAATCCTACTCAAGACCCATCAGATAATACAGTGTTCCATTAAGTGGAATCGACCCCATCTAAAATAAACAATTCCAGAGCCCCTTTCCGATACTCCTATCAGTTTAACCTGTTGCATTAGGTTAGTTGTCACGTTCGTCTAATGAATTTACGGACCAAGACGCAGCGCGATATGAGTTCCACATACTTTATTAATAGTGAAACTTAACAAAACAATAAACAATAAACAAACAAACCGTGACTACTGAGGTGCTATGTGCACTAACTCCAAACATAAACAATATCCCATAACCCACAGGTGGAAAAAATGCTACTTAAGTATGATCCCCAGTTAGAGACAACGATTACCAGCTGCCTCTATTTGGGAATCATACAAATCACCAACATAGAAAATAAACCTAGAACCCCACATAGAAAATATAAACTAGAACAACCCCTAGTCACACCCTGACCTACTCTTCCATAGAAAATAAATGCTCTCTATGATCAGGACGTGACATTAGTAAAGTACAAAACTGTTGTTTAACAAATGTAGAAACTTCAAAAAGTTTGATCTGTCTTATCAGTTTAGTAGTCAATACTTATTTCATTCTATTTTTATTGATGGACACTGTTCCACGTAACAGAAACAGATTATAATTTTAGAATACATTAATTTCATGCTAAAATTCACTGGTGTTACCTAACTATTAAAGCCAAGCAAAAATAATCAGAAACTGTCAGAGAATGTTTCTCATACGTCTACTTCAAATGTCCCACTGCCTGCTTGCTTTCAACCACAGCTAATCTTTTTTACAATCTCAAGGCTCAATCCCTCTACTCATCCTTTAACCTTGTACTGAAACCTCAGCTTTTCAAATGACTAAAATATCATGTCATTAGAGTGCTATATAAAGACACTAATAACATATTACCATTCACATACTGTCAACACTCATTACGTTTACATCAATCCTCCTTATCAATATGATGATATTATTTTATCACTAACCAATGCTTCAACCACAAACATCATTTCTACTTTTCACAGGGAGGCCACTTTAATTACTCTTATGTCCTCCTCCCTTTTGTCAATTCAATAAATATTTTGGGGGAATAAAACTAAGTAAAGTCTCAAAGTTCAAAACTACTAGGATTTTCTTCTTGAGTCGCATGGTTTTCGAAAGCCCAAATATGTTCTCTTGTTTTGCCGGTTGTACTTTACCATAGCTATAATTCCTAGTGACCCTGCTCTCTCACATAGTTGACTAATGTGGCCATGTTTGGCATATGAGTTTCTTCATCTTTTTACGCCAATAACAAATACACTACCTTACATATTGTAACATATTGTAACACAGAACTCCCAAATCTACACCCTTCAGAGATTGTTTGAATGCGGTGTGAAACAAAGGTTGACTATTTGTAAACATAATTCATGCTCTCGCCCATATATACTGCACATTTTAATATGTTACCCAATATCCACTGTCCTTGATTCTCACAAGGATTATTCTACCCCCAAGATACGCTTAAGGTGCAGGGTTGATCCAAGCTCTCTGATTCATAATGCATAATATCTTTCTTGCCTCTATGCAGTCAAGCACTCAAGCTAACTGGCTAAAGTTGGCTAGCTAATTTAGCTAACGCTACTTCCAGACATAAACTAACTCTACTTCCAGACTATTCATTCTACTCACCCCGCAGAGCTGGTTAGGCTCTTTACTTGTTTGTTAAAAATGTTGGTGACTAACTGTGCTGCTGGCAATAAATCAAATGACGTTATTTCCCTGACGTTTACTGACACCAGCCATATTCAACCCAGCGTTGAGCATTCGTAAATTCATCAGTTATTCTGCGCTCTGGTACATCCAAACTAGTGCTTTGAAATAGACTGAGCAACTTTACCAAGTACCCCATTTTACACTATCCATACTGAAATAGTGCGGTTTAGTGTGATTACGCTGTTGAGAACACTAACTTCAATACGCTGGTATATTGAGCTTTTCATTCTGGTTTTATGTGATTGTGTCAAGTCATAATTACCTCCCTGAATTCTTTATTTGATTCGAATTCTCCGTTAGCAGGGAAATGCCCAATATTATCCAGTTTGCTCAATTCTTCCCATATTCCAACCAAATTGGTAGAATTTCCGTGCGCTTCTTTAATCAACTCCATGGTTTTATTAAAATCCTCTAGCTTCATAGTATGGAGAGAAACGGGGCCATTTGTCGACATATGAATCATTATTATTCCCAAACCTCTCCCTACTTTCCTGTGATATTCTTATTTATTCTTTGCTCCCTAGTTTTGTTTTATTGTGCTATTCACTTAATTAAAACCACTCTCTTTCTCTTGTTCTTAGATTTCTCCCTACTATCCTATTACCTCGTATTGATATCCACGTTATTTTCCTTTCTCTTATTATTGAAACATGTAGGTATTACAAACTGTCACGTTTTCTCTGCTACACACGGCAAGCAGTACCCAGAGCGCCAAGTCTAGGACCAAAAGGCTCCTTAACAGCTTCTATCCCCGAGCCATAAGACTGCTGAACAATTAATCAAATGGCCACCGGACTATTTACATTGATCCCCCCTCCCCCATTTGGTTTTACACTGCTGCTTCTCGCTGTTTATTATCTATGCATAGTCACTTTAACCCTACCTACATGTACAAATTACCTCCACTAACCTGTACCCCCGCACATTGACTCTATACTGGTACCCGCTGTATATAGCCTCATTATTGTTATTATTATTTTATTTTTTTTTACATTAGTTTATTTCGTAAATATTTTCTTAACTCTAATTCTTAAACTGCGTTGTTGGTTAAGGGCTTATAACTAAGCATTTCACCACCTGTTGTATTAGGCACGTGACAAATAAAATTTGATTTGATTTGTTTGACTGGTAAATTTGTCCGGCAGTAAGGCCTGAACCTGAGTAACATAGGCCTCCGGTATAGGCCTTTTTGTTTGAGATTTTATTGTGGAAGAAACTTTGAGCGGAACCAAACGCTGTTCAGAGTTACAGATGACTGACGAATGTCTATGTCTCTATCCAACATCATCTTTCTTCAAAGACTCTACCCCCCCATCCCTTCCACCCATCCCACTGTTTGACAGAAGCAGCAGAAGAAACAAATGGCTTTAAAGCTCCTGTGTTATTAGGATATGCAAGTCGAAACAGTGTGAGCGAGAGGTCATTTCTAAGCAGGCTGTGATAGTGAAGAGAGAGAGCAGAAAGAGAGCAGAGCAGGTACTGAAGGCAGCGAGCGGAGTGGCGGGAGGCAGCGCTGGGCTAATGGCACCCAGACTGCTCCTCTAAGGCAGCATATCCATTACAACACACATTATTGCCACATAATGGCTTATTTGTTGGCTGGAAAAATTGCCAAGGCGTCTGGGTGAGAGGAGAGAGAGAGAGTGACAGAGAGAGAGAGGGGGGGAGAGAGAGAGAGAGAGAGAGAGAGAGAGAGAGAGAGAGAGAGACGGGGAGAGGGAGAGAGACGGGGAGAGGAAGAGAGACGGGGAGAGGGAGAGAGAGAGACGGGGAGAGGGAGAGAGACAGGGAGAGGGAGAGAGACGGGGAGAGGGAGAGAGAGAGAGAGACGGGGAGAGGGAGAGAGAGAGACGGGGAGAGGGAGAGAGAGAGAGAGACGGGGAGAGGGAGAGAGAGAGATGGGGAGAGGGAGAGAGAGACGGGGAGAGGGAGAGAGAGAGAGAGACGGGGAGAGGGAGAGAGACGGGGAGAGGGAGAGAGACGGGGAGAGGGAGAGAGAGAGAGACGGGAGAGGGAGAGAGAGGGGGAGAGGGAGAGAGAGAGAGAGAGAGACGGGAGAGGGAGAGAGACGGGGAGAGGGAGAGAGAGAGAGAGAGAGACGGGAGAGGGAGAGAGACGGGGAGAGGGAGAGAGAGAGAGAGACGGGGAGAAGGAGAGAGAGAGAGAGTGAAAGAGAGGAGGAGGAAGAATGCAGTGCTTTGGATGAGCTCAGATCATTTGGAATTGAGTTACACAGGTTATGATTCGTTTCTTCTCAAGTTGTTTTTTTGTTGTTATTTTTTTCTTCTTCTCCCTCCGGCCCTTGTTAGTTTAGATGTCATGAAGACGTCTTTAATGACAGGGGGAAGTTGTCTTCTCTGATGATCTCATTTGTTTTAGGTTAGAGGGGATATCTGTCATACCATAATTCTGTCTCTATGATGTGATTGATGTTTCCGGTTTTGTTAGTTCTCCAATTGCAGTTTTATGGGATAGGTGGGCGGAGGAGTCTCTAAGCTTTCACAACAACCTGGGCACGTCCCTAGTCTCACCCTGTCTGGTGATGCTCGGCATTGTGGGTGGTCTGCCCTTCCATTGCACTTGTCTAATGTTGTAACTTTATAACTTTCAAACAGGGGAGTTTAGCCAAGCCTCTCCCCCCTCAGACTTCAACGTTATTCCAGTGTTATAGTGTCATTTTAGTCTCTGTGTCTCCACACCCAGCAGCACTCTGAGTCTGTGACTTCCTCTTATGAAGCAGCTTGTAGCCAGCTCCTACACACTCATATCCATATCTCACACACAGAAGAATGTGTATTAGAATAGTATTTTATGTACAGCACCTATATACAAGCATGCATATACATAAGCCAGGGTATAGGACACAGTTATTCCCTAAGTTTAAACTTCATTAGACAGCATACAGGAACTCTCTTTGGCGTGCACTGAAGTTGGCACAGAGACAAAGAGCTGGGGGAACCGGTAGGATGGGGAGTCTGGTTGTACATAAAGGACTATTGTAATACACATTCTCCATACTTCTGTGTGTGAGATATAGATATGAGTGTGTAGGAGCTGGCTACAAGCTGCTTCATAAGAGGAAGTCACAGACTCAGAGTGCTGCTGGGTGTGGAGACAGAGAGACTAAAATGACACTGTAAGACTGGAATAAAGTTTAGAACACACACAGTTTTAAATGCTGCACAGTCCTTTGAAAGTTGTGTCAGGTGTGTGTGTGTGTGCGTGTGTGTGTATTTGTGCGTGTGTGTTTGTGTGCGTGTGTGTGGCGTTGGTCGGTCGGGGAGTAGTTCTAAAAGTGTGTGCTAACTTGCGAGAGTAGCGTGGGTGTGTGTTGGGGGATAAATGATGCTGAAATCTAAGTCACCTTCAAGTGTCCTATTTTTTCCCGTTTTGCCTTCCTCCTTCCTCCTGGCTTTGAACGCACTACCGTGCCGACTTCAAAGGCAAGCGTCTCTCCCTTCCGAGTCTGTGTGAATGTGTGAGTGTGTGTGTGTGTGTGTGTGTGTGTGTGTGTGTGTGTGTGTGTGTGTGTGTGTGTGTGTGTGTGTGTGTGTGTGTGTGTGTGTGTGTGTGTGTGTGTGTGTGTGTGTGTTTGAGGAATGACGGAGGGGTTTAGACGAGAGGGACCGTCTCTCCACACCTCTAATGCTACATTCTGTTCAAAGGCAGACAGGGCTTAGAGTGGTGCACATCCATCCTTCCCTCCTTTCCTACTTCTCTCCCTCCCTCTTCCTTCTCTTCCCAATTAAAACTATGCAGGCTGGAGTATATTTCTGTTTGTGGGAGGGTTGTGGTTGGGTGTTGGGTGTTGATTGACAGAACTGACGACCCCAGTCAGTGTGAGGTGAAGGGGAAATGTCTCTCTGAGTTGGCCATAAAAACCCTGGTCACAGTATGCCTTTGTTGAAGCCCCGTAAAGGTCTCAGGGACATGCAATCAGACTGGAGGTCTGGAGGAGACAGAACGGAGAGCTAGAGGAGAGAAAGAGAGAGGGTGCTCATTCCTTCCTCTCTCGTCCTGAGAGGATTTGGGCGCAGAAGTGGCAGGCCTGGAGACAGTAAAGGTCACCTCTTATCTCTCCTACTTTCCCCCCTGTTTCCTTCCCTCGCTCTCTACCAAATTATTTCCACTCAAACTCCCTGGCAACTTGATTTCCCGTCGCTACGGAAAGGTGTGTGTGAGGCAGAATACATCTCTGAATATTCCCCTAATACAGGGTTTCTCATCCCTCCTGGTGAAGAGAGCAGAGGAGAGAGGAGGAGAGGACAGGATAGAGGAGAGGAGAGGAGAGGAGAGGACAGGACAGGACAGGAAAGAGGAGGAGAGGAGAGGAGAGGAGAGGGGAGGGGAGGGGAGGGGAGGAGAGGAGAGGAGAGGAGAGGAGAGGAGAGGAGAGAGGAGGAGAGGAGAGGAGAGGAGAGGAGGAGGAGAGGAGAGGAGAGGAGAGGAGAGAGGAGAGGAGAGGAGAGGAGAGGAGGGAGGAGGAGAGGTGTACTAGGGCAGGGTTTCCCAAAGTCGCTTATGGGCCCCTCCCCCTGGGTGCACGTTTTGGCTTTTGCCCTAGCACTACACAGCTGATTCAATAATCAACTCATCATCAAGCTTTATTTGAGTCACCTGTGTAGTGCTAGGGCAAAAGCCAAAACGTGCACCCGGGGGGAGGGGGCCATAAGCAACTTTGGGAAACCCTGCCCTAGTACACCTCTCATCTCCTCTCCTCTCCTCCTCTTTCCTGTCCTCTCCTCCTCTCTCCTCTGCTCTCTTCAAGTTAGAGCAAACTAAGTTACTGTGCTCTTAGTTACTGTGTGCTATAAGTTCTCTCTGCTTTAGGCCTGCTCTAACTTGTGTTATTCTAGTGAAAGTGGGCCAGTGGGCGATTTGAGTGAATCTGGGGGGAGTCGGGGTTGATTATGCGCCCGGTGAAAAGGTGTTCATAATTCCTCGGTGTCTCAACCGCCCACGATACAGCGCCATTTTTCTTTTATCACAGCTTGAAACGCAGTCAAATCAGCCTGGAATACGATTAGAGAGAAATGGTATGGGTGGTACGGTCACACACACACACACACACATACTGGGGAACAGAGAGTGGAGGAGGCTGGAGCTGAGGTCACTTGTTTCTTTCTGCACAGCACTGGGTGTTCTGTGGTCTTAAAGGTGAATTTCACCCTGGGGGAATCCGGGCTTGTTTTCATAATGTCCAAAGCTTTTTTAGGACAGTGAGATGTGTTTCACACATAATTGCCAGATCTGGGTTTTGGTTGCTGAATGATACACCATATGACTGCTTCCGGTGTATTGATGGATCTAAAAATAAATGTAGTCCTGCTTTGTGGCATTTTGCAAAGGCCCTATGTTATACTGTTCACACATAGATCGTGTGTAGATGTGGTTGTTCTTGTTCGGTAGAGCCATTGGATGCCTTTCAGGAATGTTCCTATCTGAAGATGAATTGCTAAATATACCAGCAGACACATTTTTCCAGTCTCTGAAAGACTACAACTTGTGTTTTGAAAAAGAGGCAGACACTAACAACACAATCCTTTGGGCAAAACTAAAAGAACTGACTAGACGCAATGGCTTCAAGTGATTCCTCTCATCAACACGAATTCGATCATGGAGCATTTTTTGATGTTCTATTAGCTACATGGTGACATCCAACCTTACATGTTTCAACTAGAATATAACACAGTGTTTGCTTTAGCTAACGTTACAAGGTCAGCTATAGCCAAGCACCAAGAGGGCAGATGGCAAATACATTGCCTAGCTAAGTACGTTATTTTTCTTGCATTAAGCCACCTAGCTAGCTAGCTAAATTGAGTTTTTCTACTGAAACCCATATGGTGTATTGCTGGCTAACATACTACTGTGTTACAGTGGTGAGAAATTTTATAATTTGTCTGTTTGCTAACTTAGCTAGGTAGCTAGATAGTTTGCGAGGTTGCTAAATTAGCTAAACATCTACCAGTAGCCATATCTATGACAAAAAAATAGGAAATCTTGATTTTAAAACATGTTCTCTTTTTAGTCATAGATATGGCTACTAAGCAGCAAGCTACAACATTACAACCAGCCAACTAAAGCAAGGTTTACCAGCAAATGTTAGCACATGACTGGAGTTGGCTAGCTAGTTAGCCAGGCATCTGTTAACTTGTTTTGCACCACACCTCACATTTGTAAATTGTTAGCAAACATGTGAAACATCAGCAACTAAATCATTTTACTAGCTAGATATGTAACATAATTGAGAAGGGTTGACATTGGTTTTGACCGTGGATGCATTTGTGATACAGCCCAGGATCGAACCAGGGTCTGTAGTAATGACTCTAGCACTGAGACGCAGTGCCTTAGACCGCTGTGCCACTCAGGAGCAGATTGCTAAAATATACCTAAGTATCGTAAGTAAAAGTATAAATCATTTCCAATTCCATTTATTATACAAATCAGATGCATGATTTATTTATATTTTTTATTTACAGATAGCCAGGGCAAACTCCAACACTCAGACATAATTTACAAATGAAGCATGTGTGTTTAGTGAGTCTGCCAGATCAGAGGCAGTAGGGATGCATGAAGTGCATGAATTGGATAATTTACCTGCACTACTAAGCATTCAAAATGTAATGAGTACTTTTTGGGTGTCAGGGAAAATGTATGGAGTAAAAAGTACCTTATTTTATTTAAGAATGTAGTGGAGTAAAAGTAAACGTTGTCAAAAATATAAATACCAAAGTAAAGTACAGATACCCAAAAACTCTACTTCAGTAGTACTTTAAAGTATTTTTACTTAATTACTTTACACCACTGCAAATTAGTGGATTCGGCTACTTCAGCCACATCCGTTGCAATCTCCATAGACAAACATTGGCAGTAGAATGGCCTTTCTGTAGAGCTCAGTGACTTTCAATGTGGCACCGTCATAGGATGCCACCTTTCCAACAAGTCAGTTAATACAATTTCTGCCCTGCTAGAGATGGCCCGGTCAACTCTAAGTGCTGTTATTGTGAAGTGGAAACGTCTAGAAGCAACAGCGGCTCAGCCACAAAGTGGTAGGCCACACAGGCTCACAGAGGGGGACACCAGAGTGCTGAAGCACGTGACAATCATTTGTCCTCTGTTGCAACACTCACTACCGAGTTCCAAACTGCCTCTGGAAGCAATGTCAGCACAAGAACTGTTCGTCGGCAGCTTCACAAAATGGGTTTCCGGGGCTTAGCAGCCGCATACAAGTCTACATAGCAGCCACACCAGATCACCATACACAATGGCAAGCGTCAGCTGGAGTGGTGTAAAGCTCGCCGGCATTGGACTCTGGAGCAGTGGAAACGCGTCCTCTGGAGTGATGAATCACGCTTCACCCTGTGGCAATCCGACGGACAAATCTTGGTTTGGCAGATGCCAGGAGAACGCTACCTGCCTAAATGCATTGTGCCAATTGTAAAGTTTGGTGGAGGAGGAATAATGATCTGGGGATGTTTTTCATGGTTTGGGCTAGGCCCCTTAGTTCCAGTGAAGGGAAATCTTAATGCTACATTATACAATGACATTCTAGACAATTCTGTGCTTCCAACTTTGTGGCAACAGTTTGGGAAAGGCCCTTTCCTGTTTCATTGTGTCAATGTGTCAAACTGAGGTCCATACAGAAATGGTTTGTTGAGATCGGTGTCGAAGAATTTGACTGGCCTGCACAGAGACCTGACCTCAACCCCATCGAACACCTTTGGGATGAATTGGAAGGCCATGACTACAAGCCAGGCCTAATCGCCCAAGATCAGTTTCCGACCTCACTAATGCTTTTGTGGCTGAATGGAAGCAAGTCACCACAGCAATGTTCCAACGTCAGGTGGAAAGCCTTCCTAGAAGAGTGGAGGCTGTTATAGCAGCAAAGGTGGGACCAACTCCATATTAATGCCCATGATTTTGGAATGATATGTTCGACGAGCAGGTGTCCACATACTTCTGGTCATGTATTTATTTATTTATTTTAAATCCCAGGCCCGGTCCCCGCAGGAGGTTTTTTGCCTTTTGGTAGGCTGTCATTGTAAATAATATTTTTTTCTTAACTGCCTTGCCTAGTTAAATAAATTAAAATCAAATGTAGTGTAGCTATATGATTTAGCTGACAGCTTTCAGAGTTCAATACAGGACTGTAACGTTAGCTAGCTAGCTAACTAATTTAGCTAGTCCAGTTAGGCTAGGAAGCTAGCTAACACTAGGTTACCTCTAATCGAGAATCTTCTGTTTTGTTGTGAAGGAAAAAATGTATGGTATCGCATTACTTCTCAACTGTCATCTAAATGGATTCCCTGTCACGATTGTCATAGTGAGGAGACCAAAGCGCAGAGTGGTGTGAATATATACTTTTAATGTAAGACGAATGAAGACGAAGTACACTAAACAAACAAACAAACAAAATAACAAACAAACAAAATAACAAACAAACAAAATAACCGTGACCGCTATCAACACTGAGTGCAAACATGCAACATCACATAGACAATCACTCACAAATTACCCAAGGAATATGGCTGCCTAAATATGGTTCCCAATCAGAGACAACGATAAACAGCTGCCTCTAATTAAGAACCAATCCAGGCAACCATAGACATACAAAACACCTAGACTAGTAAACAACCCCATAAACATAAAAAACCCTAGACAGGACAAAAACACAACAAACTACCCCTTGTCACACCCTGACCTAACCAAAATAATAAAGAAAACAGGTAACTAAGGTCAGGGCGTGACATTCCCCATCAATTCAGTCTGAAAACCCCTCTGATAATCTTTGGTCACCGTAAGGCACATCATTCTTGATATCCGCAAGCCACTAGCAACATCGGGGTAAATCTCTGTTAGGTATAATGGTGAAAGATAACTCATTTTTGCACTTGTTTGTTCTTACCACAGCCAGGCACAGAACACCACACAGGCATGATGACAAACATTCTATCTAGATTTTTCCCTGTTAGTTAAATCAAATCAAAAATCAATTCAAATCAAATGTATTTATATAGCCCTTCGTACATCAGCTGATATCTCAAAGTGCTGTACAGACCGTTAACACTATCAACATTTTCTTTACTGTGGCAATTGTGATCGAATCAAAGCAATATTAGCCACTTTCAATGCAACATACCAAAACAAAACAAACTATGCAGTTCCAGTTCTCTGCTGCCTGTGACTGGAACGAATTGCAAAAATCGCTGAAGTTGGAGACTTTTATCTCCCTCACCAACTTCAAACATAGCAGCTAACCGATCGCTGCAGCTGTACATAGTCTATCGGTAAATTGCCCACCCAATTTTACCTACCTCATCCCCATACTGTTTATATTTATTTACTTTTCTGCTCTTTTGCACACCAGTATCTCTACCTGTACATGACCATCTGATCATTTATTACTCCAGTGTTAATCTGCAAAATTGTAATTATTCACCTACCTCCTCATACCTTTTGCACACAATGTATATAAACTCTCTTTTTTTTCTACTGTGTTATTGACTTGTTAATTGTTTACTCCATGTGTAACTCTGTGTTGTCTGTTCACACTGCTATGCTTTATCTAGGCCAGGTCGCAGTTGTAAATGATAATCTCTTGCATATAAAAAATGCAAGAGATTATCAAATCAAATCAAATCAAATGTATTTATATAGCCCTTCGTACATCAGCTGATATCTCAAAGTGCTTTACAGAAACCCAGCCTAAAACCCCAAACAGCAAGCAATGCAGGTGTAGAAGCACGGTGGCTAGGAAAAACTCCCTAGAAAGGCCAAAACCTAGGAAGAAACCTAGAGAGGAACCAGGCTATGTGGGGTGGCCAGTCCTCTTCTGGCTGTGCCGGGTGGAGATTATAACAGAACATGGCCAAGATGTTCAAATGTTCATAAATGACCAGCATGGTCGAATAATAATAAGGCAGAACAGTTGAAACTGGAGCAGCAGCATGGCCAGGTGGACTGGGGACAGCAAGGAGTCATCATGTCAGGTAGTCCTGGGGCATGGTCCTAGGGCTCAGGTCCTCCGAGAGAGAGAAAGAAAGAAAGAGAGAAGGAGAGAATTAGAGAACGCACACTTAGATTCACACAGGACACCGAATAGGACAGGAGAAGTACTCCAGATATAACAAACTGACCCCAGCCCCCCACATAAACTACTGCAGCATAAATACTGGAGGCTGAGACAGGAGGGGTCAGGAGACACTGTGGCCCCATCCGAGGACACCCCGGACAGGGCCAAACAGGAAGGATATAACCCCACCCACTTTGCCAAAGCACAGCCCCCACACCACTAGAGGGATATCTTCAACCACCAACTTACCATCCTGAGACAAGGCTGAGTATAGCCCACAAAGATCTCCGCCACGGCACAACCCAAGGGGGGGGCGCCAACCCAGACAGGATGACCACAACAGTGAATCAACCCACTCAGGTGACGCACCCCCTCCAGGGACGGCATGAGAGAGCCCCAGTAAGCCAGTGACTCAGCCCCTGTAATAGGGTTAGAGGCAGAGAATCCCAGTGGAAAGAGGGGAACCGGCCAGGCAGAGACAGCAAGGGCGGTTCGTTGCTCCAGAGCCTTTCCGTTCACCTTCCCACTCCTGGGCCAGACTACACTCAATCATATGACCCACTGAAGAGATGAGTCTTCAGTAAAGACTTAAAGGTTGAGACCGAGTTTGCGTCTCTGACATGGGTAGGCAGACCGTTCCATAGGAGAAAGGAGAAAGCCCTGCCTCCAGCTGTTTGCTTAGAAATTCTAGGGACAATTAGGAGGCCTGCATCTTGTGACTGTAGCGTACGTGTAGGTATGTACGGCAGGACCAAATCAGAGAGATAGGTAGGAGCAAGCCCATGTAATGCTTTGTAGGTTAGCAGTAAAACCTTGAAATCAGCCCTTGCTTTGACAGGAAGCCAGTGTAGAGAGGCTAGCACTGGAGTAATATGATCAAATTTTTGGGTTCTAGTCAGGATTCTAGCAGCCGTATTTAGAACTAACTGAAGTTTATTTAGTGCTTTATCCGGGTAGCCGGAAAATAGAGCATTGCAGTAGTCTAACCTAGAAGTGACAAAAGCATGGATTAATTTTTCTGCATCATTTTTGGACAGAAAGTTTCAGATTTTTGCAATGTTACGTAGATGGAAAAAAGCTGTCCTCAAAATGGTCTTGATATGTTCTTCAAAAGAGAGCTCAGTAGGCAGAATGCATCGGAGTAGGATTGTATTTCTCATGAGTAAGCTAGTACTCTACACAGACCAGTGTGTAATAACCAATCAGAGCTGCAGTAGGCCTATATGCAAATAGGCCATTGCTATATATGGATCTGTGCCATTTACTTTGAACTGGACTGTGTTTACAGCATGAACGGTCATGAGCAGATGCACTTATTTCGAGATCAAAGCGAGAGCTGCATATATACACATTCTAGTTATCAGATTCACATGGAATTGTTGTGCAATTTAAATGTTTAAATATGAAACTATTTGTGAACAGATTAAATGTAATTTTAGCTTCTAAATGAGAGAATTGTTTTCATAAAAGTAAACTCTGCTCACTCAGCGGCCCCGCCCAAGTGAATAGACATTGGTTGTGAACTATTAAACACGCCTTCTTTCCACCACTACAAAAGCCCCTTGACGAAGGTCAACTTATGTTCCCGATGACGTGAGGACTGCTGTCCATACGTTTAAAAGGGCTAATATCAACTACAGAACTAAGCCAACCTCAGCGTGAGCTCTGGTTGCGAATGGTTGAACGACTACAACCTAACAAAATTAATTTGTTCCCGATGACGTGAGGACTGATGTCCATACGTTTAAAAGGGCTAATTTCAACGTGGATGTGACGATCGACACGCTGGAAGGATGAATTTCGACTATACCAGCCAGAATATAGCATGAGCTTCTAGTTTGGCAACTTTGTATGAACTTTGAACTATTATTCACTAAAGAAGTGATACATCCTAGCCGTTGAGATAGCAGTAGCAGCTGTAAAAATGGTCTAGGAAAAGACAGACAATCTCTTCAGAATTACAGGGTACTACCACGTATTCGTTCTACCACATGACGACGGTACTACAACGTATCTGTTCTACCACCAGACATATTCTTCAAAGGACAAGTGATCTCTGCTGGGCAACCCATCCTTCTATCTACGACCAATCTATCGAAGCGCCGCTCAGAGTAAATATTTCTTGCATTTTGCTTTTCCAAATGGGTGGTTATTTAGAATGCATAAGATTCTGTATTTGCGATAGCATAGCTTCATAAGGTCCGATAGAGACCCAATCCTTTTGTTCCTCAGTCTTCCCGCGCTTTCATTTAAACTCAACCCCCTTTCTTTGTGTAACCAGCCGTCATATCGGTTCCGTCCGCTAGGGACGTTTTCTTGTATGACATAATTAGTAATCAATGTATGATCCATTCTGTCTATATGTAATTCTGTGTGATTATTTAGGTATTTAGTAAATAAATAAATAAATAAATCAAATTTTGTATTGCTGATTCAACTTGTTAGCCAGGGTTCATGAAGATAACCAAGAATTCTACGATGTTCAGATGAGACTGAATAAGGTGATGATTAATAATGATCTGCTATTGATATAAAAGATTACCAGGTCTTTAAGAGTTTATTCGGAAGACCTATAGCAGCTCTATAAACATTCTTCCGTGGTGCCCCAGCTTTCTAGTTAATTACATTTACATGATTAGTTCAATCAGGTAATATTAATTACAGAGAAATTATTTAATAAAATAGCATAACAAAGACACGACAAATGGTATGGGAATAATAATGCATTTTATTTTGTAAAGGGGTTTCTTGCATTAAACAACACAACAACATTTTCAGTCACCTCCTTGTCTGAAGGACAAGTGAATAAACATTTCAAGCCATGCATATTTTTTTCAGAAGTCTCATGGGATGTGGGTTCCTGAGTGGCGCAGAGGTCTAAGGCACTGCATCTCAGCGCTTGAGGCGTCACTAGGCACCCTGGTTTGATTCCAGGCTGTACCACAACTGGCCGTGATTAGGAATAGGGCAGTGCACAATTGGCCCGGATTTGGCCGGTTTAGGCCGTCATTGTAAATAAGAATTTGTTCTTAATTCACTTGCCTAGTTAAATAAAAGGCACTATTCTTTTTTAAATCTAGGCCTACATTGAACATCACACACTGGCTGCTATGGTAGGCTGAATGACAGAACAGCTATTTCCATGTTAAAATGTTATGGGATGCATTTTCTCCATTGTTTTTGATGGTAGGCCCCTCTGGTTGGCCTACATTATGATCAAATAGCCACAGTATTCTAATTGGTCACTGTTAAAACTGTAACTTAAAGTGGGTATAGCTTCAGTGTTCATAGTAAACACACTCTGTAAGTTTCACAGAATTTTCACTATGTTCAAGTTTGAGCTCAGAATATCTGAAATTTGCTCAGTGCCGAAAAAAGGCGGGCGGAATCTGTATTAGTTGTGGTTCACTATGATCAGGCAAATACACAGAAAGTCGAAACTTCCTGATTCTATCAGTGAAATTAAAATGTGCTAGTTCTAGTTTGTGGTTTGCATAATTGTGATGTTTATGATCATCTCCATCTCCTCAAGGAGCCCTGATCTCTCCATCTCCTCAAGGAGCCCTGCTCTCTCCATCTCCTCAAGGAGCCCTGCTCTCTCCATCTCTTCTTTCCATATATCTCACTCACTTTTTCCCTCCATGCCTTTCCCCTTTCCATATCTCTCCTCTTCCCTTCAACTATTTCCATGACTGTCCCACAGCTCTTCACTTCACTCTCTGTCCTTCTCTCCTTCCCCTCTCTACTCCCTTTAGCACTCTCCTACTCTTCTCTCTCTTCTCCCTCTCTCCTGCCCTCAAGACTGTGTGTAAAGGTCATCCCTGCCTGACATTTGAGGCCTCATTGATTTTTTTCCCCTTCTTATTTTTCTTTTTCGTCCTGAGCCCCTCTTTCTCCTTGCCCTTAGCCCTCCTACCAGAGACTAGGGGGGTCAACTCTGCGGGTCAACAAGCTCCAAATAACTTTCTTCTCTCTTCTCCTCTCACCTCATCCTTTCACATCAGACATGACTGGCCTGTGGACCGACAGTGGAATATGAGAGAGAGGGAGGAGGAGAGAGAGATGTTTTAATATTGGGGGGCTGCTTTAATATTGCAGATGTATTGTGGGTTCTATCAATGTAATTGTCTGCATCATTTCCAATCCCCCATATACACACCTAGTCAAAAGTTTGGACACACCTACTCATTCCAGGGTTTTTTCTTTATTTCTTTCTTTTTCCTCATGAAGCTGGTTGAGAGAATGCCAAAGTGTGCAAAGCTGTCATCGAGGCTAAGGGTGGCTACTTAGAAGAATATAACATTTAAAATATATTTTGATTAATGTAACACTTTTTTGGTTACTACATGATTCCATTTGTGTTATTTCGTAGTTTTGATGTCTTCACTATTATTCTACAATGTAGAAAATAGTAAAAAAAATAAAGAAAAACCCTTGAATGAGTAGGTGTGTCCAAACTTTTGACTGGTACTGTATATTTGTAAATATGTTTTCCTTCTTCATTATTTTACCTTAATCCTACCACCCCTCCCCTAATTGGAGTAAAATAATGGACAACAGTACTTAGGCTGCTACTACTACAGCTTAAACATACACTACTATATATATTTTACGGACACAGTATATTTAACATGAGCTAAAAAAAACCCATTTGTGTTTATTTGTTTTTATGCCCACCCTTCAGCTACCCTCAACCCCTCCCATCTATCACTGAAAACCATTCAGTTTTGATTTCTAACTGTGCTGTAATATTTCACAAAAGATTGGAACCTTTCTATTCTCATAGTTTGTACAGAATGTAAATTAAAGATGAATAATTTCACTAAAAGTATTATTATATCATTGATCGATTGACCATGTCTTTTCAAGTCACCCAGCAGTGCTATTTGCAGAGTTAGCTCCAAGTAAATGTTGTAATTCTTCAGCTATTTCTGAACCTGCGACCAAAAACAATAGCTACACTAAAATCTGCAGAGCTGGGATGGTTGTAATAGCTGGGATGGTTGTAATTCAATGTCCCCTCTAAGCTGTGCGCGGGTGCGCCACTGCAGAGCTGGGATGGTTGTAATAGCTGGGATGGTTGTAATTCAATGTTCCCTCTAAGCTGTGCGCGGGTGCGCCACTGCAGAGCTGGGATGGTTGTAATTCAATGTCCCCTCTAAGCTGTGCGCGGGTGCGCCACTGCAGAGCTGGGATGGTTGTAATAGCTGGGATGGTTGTAATTCAATGTCCCCTCTAAGCTGTGCGCGGGTGCGCCACTGCAGAGCTGGGATGGTTGTAATTCAATGTCACCTCTAAGCTGTGCGCGGGTGCTGCCACGCAGAAGATATATCACGCAGAGAAGCACGAGATTCAACTTCACTCAACTTTCTAGAGTTAATTAACAATATCAATGTTTCCCTTTACTGTGGGAATTGTGATCGAATCGACGCAATATTAGCCACTTTCAATGCAACATACCGATGCAAAACAAAGTATGCAAGACTGAGAATGCAAACCTAACTATACAAGAGATTTGCTGTAGGCAGAATGCGTCGGAGTAGAATTCAATTGCATTGACAGGCACGACTCAGGCATGTACTCTACACAGACCAGTGCGCCATAACCAATCAGAGCTGCAGTAGGCCTGTATGCAAATAGACCATTGCCATATATTGATCTGTGCCGTTCACTTTGAACTGGACTGTTTTTACAGCATGAGCGGTCATGAGTAGATGCTCTTGTTTTGAGATCAAAGCGAGAGCTACATGTAGCAATGTGTGCACATTTGTACTTGTGTTCATATATTTAGCTTTTTAGTGAGTTATTAGCCCAGTTATAGATAATTTGTAGTCAGCAATGGGGGAGTGATTTCTTCCTACAAGAGCATAAAACACGTTTCTTTGAAAAATTAGTCAGGCAAAGAGCTTTTTTTGTCTTGAAGGGGCAGTGGTGTATTTTGAAACAGGCTTGAATATGCTAAGTAGCCAATAGGCCGAGGATAGCATAATTTGTGTGATTCTCTGTAATAATGGTATGGGACTATTGATGCATTTTATTTCAGTCACCTCCTTGTCTGAAGGACAAGTGGATAAACAGGTTAATGTGCTGCTACTACAGGCTAGAACAGCTATTTCCATGTTAAAATGTTATGGGATACATTTTCTCCATTGTTTTTGATGGTAGGCCACTCTGGTGGGCCTACATTGTGATTGCATAGCCACAGTAGCCAACATGACCACTGTTAAAACTAACTTAAAATGGGTACAGCCTCAGTGTTTTATTTAAAACATATATATTTCACCTTTATTTAACCAGGTAGGCTAGTTGAGAACAAGTTCTCATTTACAACTGTGACCTGGCCAAGATAAAGCAAAGCAGTGGGACACAAACAACAACACAGAGTTACACATGGAGTAAACAAACATACAGTCAATAACACAATAGAAAACAAGTCTATATACAGTGTGTGCAAATGAGGTAAGATAAGGGAGGTAGTCAATAAATAGGCCATAGTAGCAAAATAATTACAATTTAGCAATTAAACACTGGAGTGATAGATGTTCAGAAGATGAATGTGCAAGTAGAGATACTGGGGTACAAAGGAGCAAAAATAATTAACAGTATGGGGATGAGGTAGTTGGAATGGCTATTTACAGATGGGCTATGTACAGGTGCTGTGATCTGTGAGCTGCTCTGACAGCTGCTGCTTAAAGTTAGTGAGGGAGATATGAGTCTCCAGCTTCAGTGATTTTTGCAATTCGTTCCAGTCATTGGCAGCAGAGAACTGGAAGAAAAGGCGGCCAAAGGAGGAATTGGCTTTGGGGGTGACCAGTGAAATATACCTGCTGGAGCGAGTGCTATGGGTGGGTGCTGCTATTGTGACCGGTGAGCTGAAATAAGGCGGGGTTTTACCTAGCAAAGACTTTTAGAAAACCTGGAACCAGTGGGTTTGGCAACGAATATGAAGCGAGGGAGAGCATACAGTCGCAGTGGTGGGTAGTATATGAGGCTTTGGTGACAAAACGGATTGCACTGTGATAGACTGCATCCAATTTGCTGAGTAGAGTGTTGGAGGCTATTTTGTAAATGACATCGCCGAAGTCAAGGATCGGCAGGATAGTCAGTTTTACTAGGGTATGTTTGGCAGCATGAGTGAAGGATGCTTTGTTGCAAAATAGGAAGCCAATTCTAGATTTAATTTTGGATTGGAGCTGGTTAATGTGAGTCTGGAAGAAGAGTTTACAGTCTAACCAGACACCTAGGTATTTGTAGTTGTCCACATATTTTAAGTCAGAACCATCCAGAATAGTGATGCTGGACGGGCGGGAAGGTGCGGGCAGCGATCGGTTGAAGAGCATGCATTTGGTTTTACTTGTATTGAAGAGCAGTTGGAGGCCACAGAAGGAGAGTTGCATGGCATTGAAGCTCATCTGGAGGTTAGTTAATAATACAGTGCCCAAAGAAGGGCCAGACGTATACAGAATGGTGTCGTCTGCGTAGAGGTGGATCAGAGAATCACCAGCAGCAAGAGCGACATCATGGATGTATACAGAGAAGAGAGTCAGCCCGAGGATTGAACCCTGTGGCACCCCCATAGAGACTGCCAGAGGTCCGGACAACAGGCTCTCCGATTTGACACACTGAACTCTGTCTGAGAAGTTGTTGGTGAACCAGGCGAGGCAGTCATTTGAGAAGCCAAGGCTGTTGAGTCTGCCGATAAAAATGTGGTGATTGACAGAGTCTAAAGCCTTGGCCAGGTTGATGAATACAGCTGCACAGTATTGTCTCTTATCAATGGCGATTATGATATCGTTTAGGACCTTGAGCGTGACTGAGGTATTCACAGTAAACGAGCTCCGGAGGTTGTACAGAATTTTCATTAAGTTCAAGTTTGCACTCAGAAGACTTGAAATTTGCTCAGTGATGAAAATCCCCCATATATCCCCCATATACATAACATTCTATTGATTGCAAGAATTTTGTATAATAATTTAATAATTATATTAAATAATTTAAAAACGATGTTTTGAATCTGGTGTTGCTTTGTGTATCAGCTCATAAACCATGTGCCATGGAATCGACACATCGAAAAACTCTTCCCAACTTTTTGCAACCTGTATGGCGCAGCTGTCAACTTTCTGGTCCTTAAATGAAAATGGTATACTTTTTGATTTATCACAATTTAGGCTTGGATTACATTTCCAATATCCCCTCCCACGTGGAAATTCTTGTAAGAGTGATGTGTATGCCAATTATTAGATGGTCCGACCACCTTCTACCCCCATCAACACTTTTTAAACTTTTGGTGCAATCGAAAATGATGTAGTCAAGACGACGAGCTTGATTGAGCCTTCACCATGTATATCTGACTAGCTCAAAATGACTCAAAATGTGGAAAAAGTTAAGGGGTCTGAAACATTTCGGAATGCACTTTATTTGTAATTCATTTTAAAATGTATATCCCATATCTGCTCAAAAGTGAAGACCCTGTCGCTCTGTAACAACTCCTTCTGGCAGACACACATGGGCTCAGGGATTTGCAACCATTTTCCTCGTTCACTCACTTAATTAATCACACTTTTCCAATCACACAAACACATGAGCACTCCATCTTCTAACACAACTTCACTCCCCCCACATATACACCTTGCACCCCCCCCCCCCCCACATACAGTATACACCCTCACATACCCACATAAGGAGGGAGAGAGAGCGAGAGAGAGAGAGTCTTGTCCTGTCTCTCAGACTTGCATTTTCTTCCTTCTCCAAGCGAACACATCCTCACGAGACGAGCTGCAGTGAATAAAATATAAAAATAAATAGTATAAACAAACAAGCATCTCTCTGATATGATAATCTTCCCTCACTATTTTTGGTCTTATGCTAATGTAGTGGACCGCATCAGTAATCACTTTCAAGCCTTCAAGGAGAGGAGGAAATAAAACAGAAAACAAGAGAGAGAGAGAGAGAGAGAGAGAGAGAGAGGAAATAAAACAGAAAACAAGAGAGAGAGAGAGAGAGGAGGAAATAAAACAGAAAACAAGAGAGAGAGAGAGAGAGAGAGAGAGAGGAGGAAATAAAACAGAAAACAAGAGAGAGAGAGAGAGAGAGAGAGAGAGAGAGGAAATAAAACAGAAAACAAGAGAGAGAGAGAGAGAGAGAGAGAGGAGGAAATAAAATAGAAAACAAGAGAGAGAGAGAGAGAGAGAGAGAGAGCGAGAGGAGGAAATAAAACAGAAAACAAGAGAGAGAGAGAGAGAGGAGGAAATAAAACAGAAAACAAGAGAGAGAGAGAGAGGAGGAAATAAAACAGAAAACAAGAGAGAGAGAGGAGGAAATAAAACAGAAAACAAGAGAGAGAGAGGAGGAAATAAAACAGAAAACAAGAGAGAGAGAGGAGGAAATAAAACAGAAAACAAGAGAGAGCGAGAGAGAGAGGAGGAAATAAAACAGAAAACGAGAGAGAGAGAGAGAGAGAGAGAGAGAGGAGGAAATAAAACAAAAAACGAGAGAGAGAGAGAGGAGGAAATAAAACAGAAAACGAGAGAGAGAGAGAGAGAGGAGGAAATAAAACAGAAAACGGGAGAGAGAGAGAGAGAGAGAGGAGGAAATAAAACAGAAAACAAGAGAGAGAGGAGGAAATAAAACAGAAAACAAGAGAGAGGAGGAAATAAAACAGAAAACAAGAGAGAGAGAGGAGGAAATAAAACAGAAAACAAGAGAGAGAGAGAGAGAGAGAGGAGGAAATAAAACAGAAAAGAGAGAGAGAGAGAGAGAGAGAGAGAGAGAGAGAGAAAATAAAACAGAAAACAAGAGAGAGAGAGAGAGAGAGAGGAGGAAATAAAACAGAAAACAAGAAGAGAGAGAGAGGAGGAAATAAAACAGAAAACGAGAGAGAGAGAGAGAGAGGAGGAAATAAAACAGAAAGACGAGAGAGAGAGAGAGAGGAGGAAATAAAACAGAAAACGAGAGAGAGAGAGAGAGAGAAATAAAACAGAAAACGAGAGAGAGAGAGAGAGAAGGAAATAAAACAGAAAACAAAAGAGAGAGAGAGAGAGGGAGGAAATAAAACAGAAAACAAGAGAGAGAGAGAGAGAGGAAATAAAACAGAAAACAAGAGAGAGAGAGGAGGAAATAAAACAGAAAACAAGAGAGAGAGAGGAGGAAATAAAACAGAAAACAAGAGAGAGAGAGGAGGAAATAAAACAGAAAACAAGAGAGAGAGAGAGAGAAAACAGAAAACAAGAGAGGAAATAAAACAGAAAACAAGAGAGAGAGAGAGAGAGGAGGAAATAAAACAGAAAACAAGAGAGAGAGAGAGAGAGAGGAGGAAATAAAACAGAAAACGAGAGAGAGAGAGAGAGAGAGGAGGAAATAAAACAGAAAACGTGAGAGAGAGAGAGAGAGAGAGAGAGAGGAGGAAATAAAACAGAAAACGAGAGAGAGAGAGAGAGGAGGAAATAAAACAGAAAACGGGAGAGAGAGAGAGAGAGAGGAGGAAATAAAACAGAAAACAAGAGAGAGAGGAGGAAATAAAACAGAAAACAAGAGAGAGAGAGAGAGGAGGAATAAAACAGAAAACAAGAGAGAGAGAGAGAGGAAATAAAACAGAAAACAAGAGAGAGAGAGAGAGGAGGAAATAAAACAGAAAACGAGAGAGAGAGAGAGGAAATAAAACAGAAAACGAGAGAGAGAGAGAGAGGAGGAAATAAAACAGAAAACGAGAGAGAGAGAGAGAGAGAGAGAGAGAGGAGGAAATAAAACAGAAAACAAGAGAGAGAGAGAGAGGAAGAAATAAAACAGAAAACAAGAGAGAGAGAGAGAGAGAGAGAGAGAGAGAGAGAGGAGGAAATAAAACAGAAAACAAGAGAGAGAGAGAGAGAGAGAGAGGAGGAAATAAAACAGAAAACAAGAGAGAGAGAGAGAGAGAGGAGGAAATAAAACAGAAAACAAGAGAGAGAGAGAGAGAGAGAGAGAGGAGGAAATAAAACAGAAAACAAGAGAGAGAGAGAGGAGAGAGAAAACAAGAGAGAGAGAGAGAGGAGGAAATAAAACAGAAAACAAGAAAAGAGAGAGAGAGAGAGAGAGAGAGGAGGAAATAAAACAGAAAACAAGAGAGAGAGAGGAGGAAATAAAACAGAAAACAAGAGAGAGAGAGAGAGAGAGGAGGAAATAAAACAGAAAACAAGAGAGAGAGAGAGAGAGGAGGAAATAAAACAGAAAACAAGAGAGAGAGAGGAGGAAATAAAACAGAAAACAAGAGAGAGAGAGAGAGAGAGGAGGAAATAAAACAGAAAACGAGAGAGAGAGAGAGAGAGAGAAATAAAACAGAAAACAAGAGAGGAAAAATAAAACAGAAAACAAGAGAGAGAGAGGAGGAAATAAAACAGAAAACGAGAGAGAGAGAGAGAGAGAGAGAGAGGAGGAAATAAAACAGAAAACGAGAGAGAGAGAGAGAGAGAGAGAGAGGAGGAAATAAAACAGAAAACGAGAGAGAGAGAGAGAGAGAGAGAGAGAGAGAGAGAGAGGAGGAAATAAAACAGAAAACGGGAGAGAGAGAGAGAGAGAGAGGAGGAAATAAAACAGAAAACAAGAGAGAGAGAGAGGAAATAAAACAGAAAACAAGAGAGAGAGAGAGGAGGAGGAAATAAAACAGAAAACGAGAGAGAGAGGAGGAAATAAAACAGAAAACAAGAGAGAGAGAGAGAGAGAGGAGGAAATAAAACAGAAAACGAGAGAGAGAGAGAGAGAGAGAGAGGAGGAAATAAAACAGAAAACGAGAGAGAGAGAGAGAGAAATAAAACAGAAAACGAGAGAGAGAGAGAGAGAGAGAGAGAGGAGGAAATAAAACAGAAAACGAGAGAGAGAGAGAGAGAGAGGGAGGAAATAAAACAGAAAACAAGAGAGAGAGAGAGGAAATAAAACAGAAAACAAGAGAGAGAGGGAGGAAATAAAACAGAAAACAAGAGAGAGAGAGAGAGGAAATAAAACAGAAAACAAGAGAGAGAGAGAGAGAGGAGGAAATAAAACAGAAAACAAGAGAAAAAACAGAGAGAGAGAGAGAGAGGAGGAAAATAAAACAGAAAACAAGAGAGAGAGAGGAAATAAAACAGAAAACAAGAGAGAGAGAGAGGAGGAAATAAAACAGAAAAGAGAGAGAGAGAGAGAGAGAGAGGAGGAAATAAAACAGAAAACGAGAGAGAGAGAGAGAGAGAGAGGAGGAAATAAAACAGAAAACAAGAGAGAGAGGAGGAAATAAAACAGAAAACAAGAGAGAGAGGAGGAAATAAAACAGAAAACAAGAGAGAGAGAGGAGGAAATAAAACAGAAAACAAGAGAGAGAGAGAGAGAGAGAGAGGAGGAAATAAAACAGAAAACAAGAGAGAGAGAGGAGGAAATAAAACAGAAAACAAGAGAGAGAGAGGAGGAAAATAAAAACAGAAAACAAGAGAGAGAGGAAATAAATAAAAAACAGAAAACAGAGAGAGAGGAGGAAATAAAACAGAAAACGAGAGAGAGAGGAAATAAAACAGAAAACAAGAGAGAGAGAGAGAGAGAGGAGGAAAATAAAACAGAAAACGAGAGAGAGAGAGAGAGAGAGAGAGAGAGAGAGGAAATAAAACAGAAAACGAGAGAGAGAGAGAGGAGGAAATAAAACAGAAAACAAGAGAGAGAGAGAGAGAGAGAGAGAGAGAGGAGGAAATAAAACAGAAAACGGGAGAGAGAGAGAGAGAGAGAGGAGGAAATAAAACAGAAAACAAGAGAGAGAGGAGGAAATAAAACAGAAAACAAGAGAGAGAGAGGAGGAAATAAAACAGAAAACGAGAGAGAGAGGAGGAAATAAAACAGAAAACAAGAGAGAGCGAGAGAGAGAGGAGGAAATAAAACAGAAAACGAGAGAGAGAGAGAGAGAGAGAGGAGGAAATAAAACAGAAAACGAGAGAGAGAGAGGAGGAAATAAAACAGAAAACGAGAGAGAGAGAGAAATAAAACAGAAAACAAGAGAGAGAGAGAGGAGGAAATAAAACAGAAAACAAGAGAGAGAGAGGAAATAAAACAGAAAACAAGAGAGAGAGAGGAGGAAATAAAACAGAAAACGAGAGAGAGAGGAAATAAAACAGAAAACAAGAGAGAGCGAGAGAGAGAGGAGGAAATAAAACAGAAAACGAGAGAGAGAGAGAGAGAGAGAGAGGAGGAAATAAAACAGAAAACGAGAGAGAGAGAGAGGAGGAAATAAAACAGAAAACGAGAGAGAGAGAGAGAGAGAGAGAGAGGAGGAAATAAAACAGAAAACGGGAGAGAGAGAGAGAGAGAGAGGAGGAAATAAAACAGAAAACAAGAGAGAGAGGAGGAAATAAAACAGAAAACAAGAGAGAGAGGAGGAAATAAAACAGAAAACAAGAGAGAGAGAGGAGGAAATAAAACAGAAAACAAGAGAGAGAGAGAGAGAGAGGAGGAAATAAAACAGAAAACAAGAGAGAGAGAGAGAGAGGAAATAAAACCTTAAACAAGAGAGAGAGAGGAGGAAATAAAACAGAAAACAAGAGAGAGAGAGGAGGAAATAAAACAGAAAACAAGAGAGAGAGAGGAGGAAATAAAACAGAAAACGAGAGAGAGAGGAGGAAATAAAACAGAAAACAAGAGAGAGCGAGAGAGAGAGGAGGAAATAAAACAGAAAACGAGAGAGAGAGAGAGAGAGAGGAGGAAATAAAACAGAAAACGAGAGAGAGAGAGAGGAGGAAATAAAACAGAAAACGAGAGAGAGAGAGAGAGAGAGAGAGGAGGAAATAAAACAGAAAACGGGAGAGAGAGAGAGAGAGAGGAGGAAATAAAACAGAAAACAAGAGAGAGAGGAGGAAATAAAACAGAAAACAAGAGAGAGAGGAGGAAATAAAACAGAAAACAAGAGAGAGAGAGGAGGAAATAAAACAGAAAACAAGAGAGAGAGAGAGAGAGAGGAGGAAATAAAACAGAAAACGAGAGAGAGAGAGGAGGAAATAAAACAGAAAACGAGAGAGAGAGAGAGAGAGAGAGGAGGAAATAAAACAGAAAACAGAGAGAGAGAGAGAGAGAGGAGGAAATAAAACAGAAAACAAGAGAGAGAGAGAAATAAAAAACCTTAAAACAAAGAGAGAGAGGAGGAAATAAAACAGAAAACAAGAGAGAGAGAGGGAGGAAATAAAACAGAAAACAAGAGAAAGAGAGAGAGAGAGAGAGAGGAAATAAAACAGAAAACAAGAGAGAGAGAGAGGAAATAAAACAGAAAACAAGAGAGAGAAAACGAGAGAGAGAGGAGGAAATAAAACAGAAAACGAGAGAGAGAGAGAGAGAAAAAGAGAGAGAGGAGGAATAAAACAGAAAACGAGAGAGAGAGAGAGAGAGAGAGGAGGAAATAAAACAGAAAACGAGAGAGAGAGAGAGAGAGAGAGAGAGGAGGAAATAAAACAGAAAACGGAGAGAGAGAGAGAGGAGGAAATAAATAAAAACAGAAAACAAGAGAGAGAGGAGGAAATAAAACAGAAAACAAGAGAGAGAGGAAGGATAAAACAGAAAACAAGAGAGAGAGAGGAGGAAATAAAACAGAAAACAAGAGAGAGAGAGAGAGAGAGAGGAAATAAAAAACAGAAAGAGAGAGAGAGAGAGAGGAGGAAATAAAACAGAAAACGAGAGAGAGAGAGAGAAATAAAACAGAAAACGAGAGAGAGAGAGAGAGAAAACAAGAGAGAGAGAGAGGAGGAAATAAAACAGAAAACAAGAGAGAGAGAGAGAGGAGGAAATAAAACAGAAAACAAGAGAGAGAGAGAGAGAGGAGAATAAAAATAAAACAGAAAACGAGAGAGAGAGAGAGAGAGGAGGAATAAAACAGAAAACGAGAGAGAGAGAGAGAGAGAGAGAGAGAGGAAATAAAACAGAAAACAAGAGAGAGAGAGAGAGAGAGAGAGGAGGAAATAAAACAGAAAACAAGAGAGAGAGAGAGAGAGAGGAGAGGAGGAAATAAAACAGAAAACAAGAGAGAGAGGAGAAAACAAGAGAGAGAGAGGAAATAAAACAGAAAACAAGAGAGAGAGAGAGAGAGAGGAAATAAAACAGAAAAGGAAATAAAATAGAAAACAAAACAGAAAACAGAGAGAGAGAGAGAGAGAGGAGGAAATAAAACAGAAAACAAGAGAGAGAGAGAGAGAGAGGGAAATAAAACAGAAAACAAGAGAGAGAGAGGAGGAAATAAAACAGAAAACGAGAGAGAGAGAGAGAGAGAGAGAGGAGGAAATAAAACAGAAAACGAGAGAGAGAGAGAGAGGAGGAGGAATAAAACAGAAAACAGAGAGAGAGAGAGAGAGAGAGGAGGAAATAAAACAGAAAACAAGAGAGAGAGAGAGAGAGAGAGGAGGAAATAAAACAGAAAACAAGAGAGAGAGAGAGAGAGAGAGAGGAGGAGGAAATAAAACAGAAAACAAGAGAGAGAGAGAGAGAGAGAGCGAGAGGAGGAAATAAAACAGAAAACAAGAGAGAGAGAGAGAGAGGAGGAAATAAAACAGAAAACAAGAGAGAGAGAGGAGGAAATAAAACAGAAAACAAGAGAGAGAGAGGAGGAAATAAAACAGAAAACAAGAGAGAGAGAGGAGGAAATAAAACAGAAAACAGAGAGAGAGAGGAGGAAATAAAACAGAAAACAAGAGAGAGAGGAGGAAATAAAACAGAAAACAAGAGAGAGAGGAGGAAATAAAACAGAAAACAAGAGAGAGAGAGAGAGAGAGGAGGAAATAAAACAGAAAACAAAGCAATGGTGTGTGTGTGTGTGTGTGTGTGTGTGTGTGTGTGTGTGTGTGTGTGTGTGTGTGTGTGTGTGTGTGCGTGCGTGCGTGTGTGCGTGTGTGAGAGAGAGAGAGAGAGATAGAGAGAGAGAGAGAGAGAGAGAGAGAGAGAGAGAGTTCTGTGCTCCCTTCATCTCGACCACTGGGCTCTGGGCTACAGAAAGATTGCTACACCTAATGAGCCCCACAGGTCTCAGACCAGCATTTAACAGTCTGTCACAGGCAGCAGGGGAGGTCAGAGAGCTCTCTGCTGATCTTGGTACAGCCAGTGAGAGGAGATTGCCTCCAGTGATGGTCAGAGAGACAGATGGTGCTACAGTAATTCACAATGTCACCAGAAAAACTAGCGAAGTCAGTGTTTCTCCTACCATTACCCAGTACCTAGGTCGGATGGGTCTCCTCTTCTTCTAAATTGTGACCAACCGCCTTGATTCGGTCTTATGTATAATAGTTTTTTTATTGTGTTTTTTACTCTGGATATAAGCAGAGACACAGAGCTACAAAATGGTATATAATATACTGCTCTTGAGGAACAATGGGGAAGTAATTCTGCTTTGAAAGTTGATAAACTTGTAACCTCACTTTTTTTAAATGCCTTTGAATGTGTTGGTACCTACTGGAGAGCTCTTCTTTGTCTACACCCATTCAGCATCGTTCACACCCTCTTAAGCTTTAGTTCCACCAATCTCTTTAAGTGTTTGTCCGAGCGTTCTGTCATAACAGCAGCAGTCAAGCACCCAAGCTAACTGGCTAAGGTTGGCTAGCTTGCTAGCTACTTCCAGACACAAATGAGAGAACAGTTCACTGACCATACTACTGGTCCTAGCAGAGCTGGTTAGGCTGTTTTTATTCTATCCAGAGTGTTGGTGTCTGCAACTGTGCTGCTGGCAACAATTTATGCTTTTTTGCCAACGTTTACTGACACCGGCCATATTCAACTGGTGTTGAGCGTTCGTACATTTGTCTGTTATTCTGCACTCTGGTATACTCAGACGAGAGTGCTCTGAAATCGTAGTAGATAGCCAGAGCGAATTTACCAGCTATGTCTATCAACAGTTGTCGCAGTGACATTATATTGAAATGGTTATTTGCATAGTGGAGTCTTTTGTTAAGACATGGAGCTAGCTAGCTAGCTAGGTAAACAATGAACCATAATTTCAACTCATGACGTTACTACCCTGCATGAATCTGCAGGTAGCTAACCAACCAGGTTCAATGTTAGCTAGCTAATATTAGGCTATAACTAGCAAAGCAAATGGCACTGAGAATCAAATAATAAGATCATACGTGTAATGTTAGCTAGCAAGCCAACCGGCTAACATTAGCTAGCTAGCTAACAGTACACTTTAACTTGAAATGAAAACAACTTTGTCAAAATTAGAAACGTGTAATATCTTACAATGTATCTAGCTAGACAATCTTACACGTACAGATCATGGGTGGATTCTTCTCCCTGTCACGGATGCCATGGTTTCCCTTAGTTTGAAGATGTAATCCGGAGACAGGTGTTTTCTCCATCTCCTTAGCTATCACACTCTAATTCCACTGATTTCAAAACTCAGTCCACCCGAAAGTGGAGAGCAACACTTATGCAGTTCTACTATGCAATATATATTTTTAAAAGCTGCGTTCGACAGGATTACCTACACATACTGACGAGCTCAAATAGACAGAAGTGGGCTACAGTATATGGCAGAACAATCCAAACTCATCTCTCAGCATGTCGAGCCCACTCATTATCTGATTGGCTAGAGGCAAGGTTGCCAACTTTTTCTGTGGCTAAACCAACAAGGCTCGTAATTTAATTTAATTTAATTCGTATTTACAGGTGGCATACAAGTTGTCTGACAAAAAACATATTTTGATTGAAAAAATAAGTTTACATTCAAATGGCTGTCCTCCCGCGCCATACGCCTATGACAACAATGACACTCCACTGTTTGAGAATGCCGTGCCTCTTAATGTGTTCTCCTGTCTTTGTAGTGCACACAAAAGACCGGCTCAGTTTACTGTGTGGTATTGTGTAGAGAGAGAGAGAGAGAGAGAGATAAAGAGAGAGAGAGAGAGAGAGAGAGAGAGAGAGAGAGAGAGAGAGGAGAGAGTGGGACTCCTAAGTGAGGTATAGGCAGGGATTCAGGTCTCCACTGAGCAGTAAGTAAGCGATGCTTCCAGAGCACCTATCAATCACTCAGCATGATGCTCTCACACAGTCACACGCATACACACACACACACACACACACACATACACAAACGTACACGCACACACAAACAAGAGATTTTTCAAATACTGTATAATGGCAGTGTGAGGGTATCATGTAGCAGTGAGGGCTAACGTGTGTGTGTGAAGAGACCGTCGGATGCGACGCTGCCTCAGAGCAGAAACAACAGGAGAGAGACCTATACCTCAACCTCTAGAGAAAGAAAACACATACTGAACCACAGTAACTGTATAGTCCTCAGTGAAGACTTCACAACTCACTCACTGCAAACAGTAATAGCTTCCTCTGAGGGCTTTGCTCTCAGGCCCTCTTTAGTTTAGCTTTATATTATAATATATTATAATATTATCTCTCCTTTTTTTTAAACCCAGCCTTGTTCTATTAACTTCAGCTTGTTTCCCCTCTTCTCACCCAATTTGGGTTCAGAACAGGGCCTCCAGAGACCCATTTGTTTAGACATGTTTGGGAGGTTGGTGAATTTAGTCAACAGAATAATATTTCCCCCTGACTGAATGCGTACAGTAGCGCTGCCTTAAGTTGATAGGTATTTTTAAAGTGTGTGTGTGTGTGTGTGTGTGTGTGTGTGTGTGTTTGACTGCATTTGTGTCAATGTGAGTGAGAGTTTTTCAAATCAACAGTACAGTGGATAGTATATAGCTGTTACAATGCCATTCACTGGACTCCCACTCACACATCCTCCATTGTGCCTCTCATATGAGAGAGGGAACAGTGAAGCACTATCCCACAACCACCCTAGGGTCCTGGACAAATTGGAAACAGCCTCTTCTGAGGGGGTTGTAGGAGAAGATAAGGTGAGGGAGGCAGTAGGGTTGCCCCATTTGTTTTAAACACAGCAACACTATGACTGGAGGCTAGAACTGCAGACCTAAAAGAGAATAATACCAAAAACAACAGGCTACATGCACCTCCATCTTGGATAACCAGTTGATGTATGTGTGTGCTGTAATATTCAAGCCTGTTGTAAGCCTGTTATGACAGAGCCAGTCTCCAGCTAACAGTGATGCAGACTGGAATAAGCCTCAGGCTGAGGAGGACCAAGGAGAGACGCGACAGAAACGTAATGGGAGAACAACTTACCTGGAGCTGGGATGATAAACCGGATATTACTGATACTGACCGAACTGACCATTTTGCTGATATCGTTGATTACAATAAGTAGCCTAATAAGCCTTTGCTGGAGAAATGTTTGACATGAAATCTCTGATCGTATGGGATATTGTTAAATGGACAATTGATAGCTACAACATTCAAAGTAATAGTAGTAGTTTTAAGGTAATATAAACTGTGATGCACATTCATGTTATAAACTCATCGTTCTATTTATCGTTATGGGGATAATTCAGTCAATTTGTTGTGATATGGATTTGTGTCCATATCATCCTCCTCTAAACTCAACTGAAAGGTAGGAACTCAGCTGATCACCCCCCAGACAGACTTGTACTGGATACAGGACTCTCAGGGGTGTCATTTTTCACAAGCTAGTGTACATACACAGAATCTGCCCTCTTAGGCCCTGACAACAGTCTAACACTTCCTCCACTTCCTCCATGCTTCATTATGTGTCTACAGGAGCAATTCCTCCATGCTTCATTATGTGTCTACAGGAGCAATTCACCCTGGTTAACTCTGAAAGGAGAGCGGGCCTAGGTAAACAACAGCCCTCATACAACGTAGTTAAGACAGGGATTGATGTGTCCTCTCTCACCTCTGCTCTCCTCTGACTGAGCCACATAACGCTGCATCCTTTCTATATTGATCTGGCCTGATAACACGGGTTGGGACTGGCCTCGCCAACACACTCAAAGTCCTGTTAGTGTGACTGAAGTCATTATTGAGGTGTGTTGTGCCTGCCTGCCTGCCTGCCTGCCTGCCTGCCTGTCTGTCTGTCTGTCTGTCTGTCTGTCTGTCTGTCTGTCTGTCTGTCTGTCTGTCTGTCTGTCTGTCTGTCTGTCTGTCTGTCTGTCTGTCTGTCTGTCTGTCTGTCTGTCTGTCTGTCTGTCTGTCTGTGTCTGTCTGTGTGTCTGTCTGTCTGATGGGAGCTGTCTGTCTGATGGGAGCTGTCTGTCTGTCTGTCCACCTCACGAGTCTGACTTACATACTATATATAGGGTACTATGAGTGTAGTTTTGTGTGTGTGTGTATGAGTGTGTGGGTGCCTGTTTGCGTGCGTGTGTGTATGTTGATGAGAGCTAAACGTGTCATGTCTCTGATCATCTTGATGAGCCGTAACAATAGGCCTGCGATCAGACGTAGTGAGATGAAAGACCTGGGGTGTGTACTCTGGTCTATGACTCTGACGGGACTCTGTATCCTATGCTCTCTATATAAGCGAAGACTGAGATGATTTGTTTGAGCAGAATATCAATGAAACCAACTAGATGTATGTCTTTGGAGTGTATAGTACTGAAACTACATGGTTTTAGTAAAAAGCTGATATTCACCCTGCATGTTAGAGCCTCTGGCTCCCCCAGTCCCTCCCATCCTCTCCCCCTATACCCCAGTCCCTCTCATCCTCTCCCCCTATACCCCAGTCCCTCTCATCCTCTCCCCCTATACTCCAGTCCCTCTCCCCCTATACCCCAGTCCCTCTCATCCTCTCCCCCTATACCCCCTCTCCCTCTCATCCTCTCCCCTATACCCCAGTCCCTCTCATCCTCTCCCCCTATACCCCAGTCCCTCTCATCCTCTCCCCCTATACACCACTCCCTCTCATCCTCTCCCCCTATACTCCAGTCCCTCTCATCCTCTCCCCCTATACCCCAGTCCCTCTCATCCTCCCCCTATACCCCACTCCCTCTCATCCTCTCCCCCTATACCCCAGTCCCTCTCATCCTATCCCCCTATACCCCAGTCCCTCTCATCCTATCCCCCTATACCCCAGTCCCTCTCATCCTATCCCCCTATACCCCAGTCCCTCATCCTATCCCCCTATACCCCAGTCCCCCTCATCCTCTCATCCTCTCCCCTATCCCCCAGTCCCTCTCATCCTCTCCCTATCCCCCAGTCCCTCTCATCCTATCCCCCTGTCCCTCTCATCCTCTCCCCCATCCCCAAGTCCCTCTCATCCTCTCCCCCAGTCCCTCTCATCCTCTCCCCTTATCCCCCAGTCCCTCTCATCCTCTCCCCCCTATCCCCCTTTCCCTTCATCCTCTCCCCCTATCCCCTCATCCTCTCCCCTTATCCCCCAGTCCCTCTCATCCTCTCCCCCAGTCCCTCTCATCCTCTCCCCTTATCCCCCTGTCCCTCTCATCCTCTCCCCTATCCCCCTTTATCCTCTCCCCCTATCCCCCTGTCCCTCTCATCCTCTCCCCTTATCCCCCAGTCCCTCTCATCCTCTCCCCAGTCCCTCTCATCCTCTCCTCTTATCCCCCCTGTCCCACTCATCCTCTCCCCCTATCCCACAGTCCCTCTCATCCTCTCCCCCTACCCCCTGTCCCTCTCCCCTATCTCCCAGTCCCTCTCATCCTCTCCCCAGTCCCTCTCATCCTCTCCCTTATCCCCAGTCCCTCTCATCTTCTCCCACAGTCCCTCTCATCCTCTCCTCTTATCCCCCTGTCCCACTCATCCTCTCCCCTATCCCACAGTCCCTCTCATCCTCTCCCCTACCCCCTGTCCCTCTCCCCCTATCTCCCAGTCCCTCTCCCCCTATCCCCTGTCCCTCTCATCCTCTCCCCTTATCCCCCAGTCCCTCTCATCCTCTCCCCCAGTCCTTCTCATCCTCTCCTCTTATCCCCCTGTCCCACTCATCCTCTCCCCCTATCCCACAGTCCCTCTCATCCTCTCCCCCTACCCCCCTGTCCCTCTCCCCTATCTCCCAGTCCCTCTCATCCTCTCCCCAGTCCCTCTCATCCTCTCCCCTTATCCCCCAGTCCCTCTCATCTTCTCCCACAGTCCCTCTCATCCTCTCCCCTTATCCCCTGTCCCTCTCATCCTCTCCCCCTATCCCCCTTTATCCTCTCCCCTATCCCCCTGTCCCTCTCATCCTCTCCCCTTATCCCCCAGTCCCTCTCATCCTCTCCCCCAGTCCCTCTCATCCTCTCCCTATCCCCCTGTCCCACTCATCCTCTCCCCCTATCCCCCTGTCCCTCTCATCCTCTCCCCTTATCCCCCTGTCCCTCTCATCCTCTCCCTATCTCTCAGTCCCTCTCATCCTCTCCCCCAGTCCCTCTCATCCTCTCCCCCTGTCCCCGGTCCCTCTCATCCTCTCCCCTATCTCCCAGTCCCTCTCATCCTCTCCCCGAGTCCCTCTCATCCTCTCCCCTGTCCCCCATCCCTCTCTCCCTGTCTCTCTGCACTAGTTACTAAGGTTTGTGTTGCTGTTTTCAGCCCCTACCCAGCCCCCTGCCCTGCCCAGCCCCCTGCCCAGCCCAGCCCAGCACAGCCAAGCCCCCAGCCCAGCCCCCTGCCCAGCCCCCTTCCCTTCCCAGCCCAAATCCTCTCCATGCAGGCAGATGACAGGGCTTGAAACAGGACAGGGAGAAGAAGGAAAGCGTCTGGTCTGCCTCTCCTTCCTTTCTTCCTCAGCCCCAGGGATGGGACAGTGCTTTGTGTTGGTGGCGTCTCTCTCACCCAGGCCTGATGAAATACAGCAGGTTAAGGGGTGGCATTGTGTGTGTGTGTGTGTGTGTGTGCGTGTGTGCGTGTGTGGGCGTGTGCGCGTGTGTGGGCGTGTGCGTGCGTGTGTGCGTGTGTGGGCGTGTGCGTGCGTGTGTGTGTGTGCGTGAATGTGAGATACACAAGAGAGGGAGCTTGTTGTTCCCAAAATGATATCTCTATTGACCATCTTTCTCTCTCTTCTCATTCTCTCTCCATGAGTGCTCTCAGTCAGTCCTATTGTGTTATGTGTCTAGGCTAAAACAGTATCTTTACACAGCAGTGTTATCCAATCTAAGCAGTCAGTGCAGTGAGTTTACTGGTGCTTGTGAAGACTAGAGTAATAACACACACACAGAGAAACCCTCTCCATTCCACCTGTGGCTGACTTGGTACCCTAGCGCATGGTTGGCAGTGAATCTGTCATTAAGAGCCAACCCAGAGTTATTAGTGTTGATCACATGATTCATCTATTATGAGTGCCTGTAAAGCCATGATGATTGAGGCTATCACAGTGTGTGTGTGTGCGTGCGTGCACCATGGTCCTAGCTGAGCCATCAGAACCAGTGTTGGAGGAACAGACAGGAGGTATAAATTGGACACACCATTTTGACTCTATAGTCCATTGTTATAGAACTCTGAATGTTCTGGGTTAGCTTGGCTAGAGAAGCCCAGTTTATCTCCCCCTGTCTGATATGAAAGGAGTGTTGTGTTGAGACAAGACAGAGCAGTGTGATGCTGAGGAATAGTTAAAAGGAGAGAGGAAACACTATCTGTCGTAACCCCAGAGACACAGCAGTCGCTGCTATCTCCTTTGAAGTTAGAATGCGGAGACACCAAGTCTCATCTTTCTCAGCACCGAAGGAGGAATCACTCTGCTGGCTTGAGTTTACTGGAGGGAGATTCTGTAATTTAGGTGGAAAGGTTTTATTTCTGATTGTTGGAATTCTGCTTTATGGATGGACCCTGGGTCTGGATCGTCAGTCAGTCTAGGGGGGCCCTGTAGGAATGAAGTCTGGATGTGAGCCAGTTCAAGATTTGGTACCAAGGGGTCCCAGCCAGCGGGTGAGGTCCTGGGTAGTGACCAGAGAGACGGGCCCAGAGGAGGCCGACAGACAGACAGGCTGAGCTGGGAGTCTGGATCTGGGGGTCTTAATTTAGCTCTTCTCTCAGCCTTAAAGTGTTGAGATACATAACTCTCACATTCTATTATTTTGCATATGATTGCACTTTCCAAGGAACTACATTTTTCATATCGTTCAGGAGGATAATATTCCCCAGTCATATGTTTGAAATAACCCTCTAATACCCCTTGTAAAGGACATTAATAATACCATGTTACATCATGGGAATATCACTATAATATCACTCTATAAAACCCCAATGTAATGACCCCATGTCTGTTTAAATCCCTAGAACAATGGCTAACCCCTCTTCAATCTACTTCTAATGCTTGTTTTCTCTGCACGACAGTCTCAGTCTCTCTCTCTCTCTCCCCCCTCTCCCCCTCCAACTAAACACATAACCAGAAAGCGAAGGACGAAAACAAAGGGAATGGATGAATGTATTGAGGATGTCACAGCTGTCTGTACTATCTGTATTTTAGGCAGAGTAAATCCTCCTGTCTTTAATGTGTATTTGAAGCAGAGGAAAGGCAAGGCACTGAAACCACCCCACTTTCTCTTTTCTTATTTCTCTTTCCTTCAACGTTAAAAGCCTGAGTTCCTTTTAGATGTTTAAACAGGCAACTCCACAGACAGCCGTGCCGTGGGTGCATAATTAAGGATCCCTGCCCTATTGAGTTTCCAGTCGCGTCTTGGAGAAAAGACATGAGCTGCAGTCTCCCGCTCACTAGTCTGGAGCCCCCTTCTGCTAGGGCCCTTCCCTCTGTCTCTCTCTCTCCCTGAGTTAATCATTCATCAGCATGACAACCTATCTATTTTTATTGGTGCGGGGGACTTCTCTCTCTCTTTCCCTCGCTCCATCTCTTTCTCTCCCTCTCTCTTGCTCTCCCTCTCTCATCCGCTCTGCTCGCACCAGAAAGAGAGGGGAGCAGATACAGGAAGGGGGGAGAGAACCAAGCAGAATAATTTTGTCCTTGTTTTGGTTCTGTGGTGGGTTAAAGAAAGAGAAATATTTAAATTACAAATGAATGAAGCAGCCGGCGGGGAAAGAAAAGAAGGAGACGAGAGAAAAAAAAGCATGGAGAGAAAAGAGGGAGGAGTGAAGGAGGAAGAGTGAGGGGGAAATATGGAGGATGTAGGAAGAGAGAGAGAGAGACCAGGAGATTATTTAAAGGGAGAGATGATTAAAAGGTATTTATGGGGATGAGAGCCCGGAACTAGTTTCCTACTGAAGAAGGGTTGTAATAAATAAAGCATTACTGCAAAGATGTTGCTGCCTCGCCGTGCTGCCACGCTCACCATGGAAAACACAGAGACAAAGATGTTGCTGCCTCGCCGTGCTGCCCCACTCACCATGGAAAACACAGAGAAAAGATGTTGCTGCCTCGCCGTGCTGCCGCGCTCACCATGGAAAACACAGAGACAAAGATGTTGCTGCCTCGCCGTGCTGCCCCACTCACCATGGAAAACACAGAGAAAAGGTGGTTGCTGCCTCGCCGTGCTGCCGCGCTCACCATGGAAAACACAGAGACAAAGATGTTGCTGCCTCGCCGTGCTGCCTCGCTCACCATGGAAAACACAGAGACAAAGATGTTGCTGCCTCGCTCACCATGGAAAACACAGAGACAAAGATGTTGCTGCCTCGCTCACCATGGAAAACACAGAGACAAAGATGTTGCTGCCGCGCTCACCATGGAAAACACAGAGACAAAGATGTTGCTGCCTCGCCGTGCTGCCTCGCTCACCATGGAAAACACAGAGAAAAAGACAAAGACAAGGACAGAGAGAGAAAGAGAGGGGATCTAGTGCAGAAACCAAAATGAAAATGTTTGGTGGGAAAAAGCACACAAGAAAGGATTCCAGCTATCATTTCATGTTATTTCTCTCTCCCCTCTTCCTCCCATCATCCCTCCCTCTCTCCCCTCCTCCCTCCCTCCCTATCTCACTTACTATGTTCTTAGCTCTAGAGGTTTTTGTTTTGGTACTTCTTAAACAGACTCCCTCTCCCCCCTCTTCTTCTCTCTCCCTCTCCCCCTCTTCTTCTCTCTCCCTCTCCCCCTCTTCTTCTCTCTCCCTTTCCCCCTTCTTCTCTCTCCCTCTCCCTCCTCTTCTCCCTCTCCCCCTCTTCTCCTCTCTCCCCTCTTCTTCTCTCTCTCTCTCCCCCTCTTTTCTTCTCTCTCTCTCTCCCCCTCTTTTCTTCTCTCTCCCTCCTCTTCTTCTATCTTCCCCCCTCTTCTTCTCTCTGCTCCTCTCTCCTCTCTTCTTCTGTGTGTGTGTGTTAGTGAGAGAGTGAGAGAGAGAGAGAGAGAGAGAGAGAGAGAGAGAGAGAGAGAGAATCAAACAGGCCAGGGAGGCTAGCGCACAGATGTGCTTCTGGGAATCCAGAGGTATGGGGTGCTTAGGGACATAGGGACACACACATATATGTATGCACACACACACACACACACACACACACACACACGTATGTATGTATGCATGCTCACACACAATCACAGGGACAAACCAGGGACACATTCACCCTGAGAGACTGGGAGGAAGGACACACACATCCCTCAGAGACATAGCAGACACAAACACCCTCCACAGGGACAAAGTGGTGAGAATGTCGGAACACATCTCTACAGTCTTTCAGCAGCTAAAAATACTGACCTATCAGCCATGAAAGATGGTCCAATGTAGGGAATGGTATGTCTTCCTGTGTTGGTGTGGAGCAAGGCAGTGTGTGGCTCTGATTTTAATACTAACAGTAGGGGCATTGAAAAGAAAGTCTTCCTACACACGCACACATACACACATACACATACACACGCACACATACACACCCAGACACACATACACAAACACATACACACGCACACATACACACCCAGACACACATACACACGCACACATACACACACACCCACACATACACACCCAGACACACATACACAAACACACATACACATACACACCCAGACACACATACACAAACACATACACACGCACACATACACACCCACACATACACACCCAGACACACATACACAAACACATACACACGCACACATACACACCCAGACACACATACACACCCAGACACACATACACACCCAGACACACATACACAAACACATACACACCCAGACACACATACACAAACACATACACACGCACACATACACACCCAGACACACATACACACCCAGACACACATACACAAACACATACACACCCAGACACACATACACAAACACATACACACGCACACATACACACCCAGACACACATACACTCCCAGACACACATACACAAACACATACACACGCACACACACACACACACATACACAAACACATCCCCCTTCCCTCCTTACCCCTTCCCTCCTCCCCTCGTTACCCCTTCCCTCCTCCCCTCCTCCCTTCATTACCCCTTCCCTCATCCCCCTTCCCTCCTCCCTCGTTACCCCTTCCCTCCTCCCCTCCTCCCCTCCTCCCTTCGTTACCCCTTCCCTCATCCCTCCTCCCCCTCCTTCCCTCCTCCCTTCGTTACCCCTTCCCTCATCCCCTCCTCCCTCCTCCCCTTCTTCCCTCCTCCCCTCCTCCCTCCTCCCCTCCTCCCTTCACCCCTTCCCTCATCTTCCCTTCCCTCCTCCCCCTCCCCCCTCGTTACCCCTTCCCTCCTCCCCCTCCCCTTCTTCCCTCATCCTCCCTTCCCTCCTTACCCTTTCCCTCGTTACCCCTTCCCTCCTCCCCTTCCCTCATCCCCCTTCCCTCCTCCCTTTCTTCCCTCCTCCCCTCCTCCCCCTTCCCTCATCCCCCCTTCCCTCCTCCCCCTTCCCTCCTTACCCCTTCCCTCCTCCCCTTCTTCCCTCCTTCTCCCTTCCCTCCTCCCCTCCTTACCCCTTCCCTCCTCTCCTCCCCCCCCTTTCCTCCTCCCCTCATCCCCCTTCCCTCCTCCCCTCCTTACCCTTTCCCTCCTCCCCTCCTTCCCTCCTCCCTTCCTTACCCCTTCCCTCCTGCCCTCCTTACCCCTTCCCTCATCCCCCTTCCCTCCTTACCTCCTCCCCTCCTTACCCCTTCCCTCCTACCCTCCTTCCCTCCTTATCCCTTCCCTCCTCCCCTCCTTACCCCCTTCCCTCCTCCCCTCCTTACCCCTTCCTCCTCCCCTCCTCTCCTCCCCCCTTTCCTCCTCCCCTCATCCCCCTTCCCTCCTCCCCTCCTTACCCTGCCCTCCTTCCCTCCTCCCTTCCTTACCCCTTCCCTCCTGCCCTCCTTACCCCTTCCCTCATCCCCCCTTCCTCCTTACCTCCTTCCCTTCTCCCCTCCTTACCCCTTCCCTCCTACCCTCCTTCCCTCCTTACCCCTTCCCTCCTCCCCTCATCCCCCCTTCCCTCCTCCCCTCCTCCCCTCCTTCCCCTTTCCCTCCTCCCCTCCTTCCATCCTCCCCTCCTTACCCCTTCCCTCCTCCCCTCCTCCCCTCCTTACCCCTTCCCTCCTCCCTCCTCCCCTCCTTACCCCATCCCTCCTCCCCTTCTCCCCTCCCTCCCCCCCCTCCCTCCTCCCCTCAATCCCCCTTCCCTCCTTACCCCTCCTCTCCTTCCCTCATCCCCCCTTCCCTCCTTACCCTTTCCCTCCTCCCCTCCTTCCCTCCTCCCCTCCTTACCCTTTCCCTCCTCCCTTCCTCCTCCTTACCCTTTCCCTCCTCCCTTCCTTACCCCTTCCCTCATCCCCCTTCCCTCCTTCCCTCCTCCCCTCCTTCCCCCTCCCTCCTACCCTCCTTCCCTCCTCACCCCTTCCCTCCTCCCCCATCCCTCCTCCCCTCCATCCCTCCTCCCTCCATCCCCTCCTTCCCTCCTCCCATCCTTACCCCTTCCCTCCTCCCCTTTTCCTCCTCCCCTCCCTCCCTCCTCCCCTCCTTACCCTTTCCCTCCTCCCCTCCTTCCCTCCTCCCCTCCTTCCCTCCTCCCCTCCTTACCCTTTCCCTCCTCCCTTCCTTACCCCTTCCCTCCTCCCCTCCTTACCCCTTCCCTCATCCCCCTTCCCTCCTTACCTCCTTCCCTCCTCCCCTCCTTACCCCTTCCCTCCTACCCTCCTTCCCTCCTCACCCCTTCCCTCCTCCCCTCATCCCTCCTCCCCTCCATCCCTCCTCCCTCCTCCCCTCCTTCCCTCCTCCCATCCTTACCCCTTCCCTCCTCCCCCTTTTCCTCCTCCCCTCCCTCCCTCCTCCCCTCCTTACCCTTTCCCTCCTCCCCTCCTTCCCTCCTCCCCCCTCCTTACCCCTTCCCTCCTCCCCTCCTTACCTCCTTCCCTCCTCCCCTCCTTACCCCTTCCCTCCTACCCTTCTCCCCTCGTTACCCCATCCCTCCTCCCCTCACCCCATCCCTCCTCCCCCACCCCTTCCCTCCTCCCCTCTTCCCTCAATCCCCCTTCCCTCCTTACCCCTCCTCTCCTTCCCTCATCCCCCCTTCCCTCCTTACCCTTTCCTCCTCCTCCCCTCCTTCCCTCCTTACCCTTTCCCTCCTCCCTTCCTTACCCCTTCCCTCATCCCCCTTCCCTCCTTACCTCCTCCCATCCTTACCCCTTCCCTCCTACCCTCCTTCCCTCCTCCCCTCCTTACCCCTTCCCTCCTCCCCTCTTCCCTCCTTACCTCCTCCCATCCCCCCTTCCCTCCTACCCCCTTCCCTCCTCCCCTCCTTACCCCTTCCCTCCTCCCCTCATCCCCCTTCCCTCCTCCCCTCCTTACCCCTTCCCTCCTCCCCTCCTTACCCTTTCCCTCCTCCCCTCCTTCCCTCCTCCCCTCCTCCCCTTCCCTCCTACCCTTCTCCCTCCTCCCCTCTTTACCCCATCCCTCCTCCCCTCCTTACCCCATCCCTCCTCCCAACCCCTTCCCCCTCCCCTCTTCCCTCAATCCCCCTCCCTCCTTACCCCTCCTCTCCTTCCCTCATCCCCCTTCCCTCCTTACCCTTTCCCTCCTCCCCTCCTTACCCCTTCCCCTCCTTACCCCTTCCCTCCTTCCCCCCTCGTTACCCCATCCCTCCTCCCCACCCCTTCCCTCCTCCCCTCCTCCCTCAATCCCCCTTCCCTCCTTACCCCTCCTCTCCTTCCCTCCTTCCCATCTTCCATTTTAATTTTACTCTCAGGCTTGATGTGTCGCAACTCGTTCTGTGTAATTAAAATGACTGCAAGGGGATGGAAAATAAGAGCAGAGAAGGAGGGAGGAAGAGTGATAGACAAACAGAGAGAGAGAGAGAGAGAGAGAGAGAGAGAGATGTGAGGGTGGGTTTGCATGTGTGTCTGTGTGCGTCTGTGTTAGTGTTCACATTATACCGTGTACAGTATTAACAATAGTCTAATGCTTCTGTGATTCCTAGATACTGTCTGTGTGTTGTGTGAACAGGATCATTACCTCCTTTGTATGGAAGTGGGCAATGTACTGTGAATCACAAAGACCCCATAATGATCCTCCACTTATTCAACATCACAGAACATAATCTAATAACTACAACTATGGCAATCCACCAAAACATGGTTTTCAATACATGTAATTACACAAAATGATTACAGCAGTATATCTTTTTAAAAAATGTAATGGTTTTATTTTTATATAAATAACATATAAACTGTGTGCCCTGCATCTCTATGCAGACTTAGTGGTGTAATATGCAGAAATCACTCCACCATGTCCTGGTTGATACAATTTGAACAGTTCGCCTAATTTCAGTTTATGTGACAAAACAAGCAGTGTCGAGAATCATAGTACAATCTAAACTCCTGTGAAATATCTTTTCAATAACCAAAAATATTGTATTTTCAGCTGTTTGAAGCTGGTGTACAAAACCAAAAGGAAAAGATGCAAAACCAAAACTTAAGAACGGGAAGCATAGATATAGCACACATAGAATAGATCTACCTCTTCTTAGACTTAGACTCCAATTTTTACGTTTTTATTTTACCTTTATTTAACTAGGCAAGTCAGTTAAGAACAAATTCTTTGAAAGATGGATTAAAAGTACATTTACATTGTAATACTTCTTCCGAGCCATTTCCAACGATGCAAAGGACAATAGTAACACAAGAAGAATAAAAATACACAGGAATGGAGCTATGTACAGGAAGTACCAGTACCAGATCAATGTGGAGCTATATACAGGAAGTACCAGATCAATGTGGAGCTATATACAGGAAGTACCAGTACCAGATCAACGTGGAGCTATATACAGGAAGTACCAGTACCAGATCAATGTGGAGTTATATACAGGAAGTACTAGTACCAGATCAATGTGGAGCTATATACAGGAAGTACCAGTACCAGATCAATGTGGAGCTATATACAGGAAGTACCAGATCACCAGTACCAGATCAATGTGGATATACAGCTAGATCAATGTGGAGCAGGAAGTACCAGATCAATGTGGAGCTATATACAGAAGTCAACCAGATCAATGTGGAGTTATACAGGAAGTACCAGGATCAATGTGGAGTACCAGTACCAGGAAGTACCAGTACCAGATCAATGTGGAGCTATATACAGGAAGTACCAGTACCAGATCAATGTGGAGCTATATACAGGGAGTACCAGTACCAGATCAATGTGGAGTTATATACAGGAAGTACTAGTACCAGATCAATGTGGAGCTATATACAGGAAGTACCAGTACCAGATCAATGTGGACCTATAGACAGGGAGTACCAGATAAATGTGGACCTATAGACAGGGAGTACCAGATAAATGTGGAGCTATATACAGGGAGTACCAGTACCAGATCAATGTGGAGCTATATACAGGGAGTATCAGTACCAGATCAATGTGGAGCTATATACAGGGAGTATCAGTAACAGATCAATGTGGAGCTATATACAGGGAGTACCAGTACCAGATCAATGTGGAGCTATATACAGGGAGTACCAGTACCAGATCAATGTGGAGCTATATACAGGGAGTACCAGTACTAGATCAATGTGGAGCTATATACAGGGAGTACCAGTACTAGATCAATGTGGAGCTATATACAGGGAGTACCAGTACTAAATCAATGTGGAGCTATATACAGGGAGTACCAGATAAATGTGGAGCTATATACAGGGAGTACCAGTACCAGATCAATGTGGACCTATATACAGGGAGTACCAGTACTAGATCAATGTGGACCTATATACAGGGAGTACCAGATAAATGTGGAGCTATATACAGGGAGTACTAGTACCAGATCAATGTGGAGCTATATACAGGGAGTACCAGTACTAGATCAATGTGGACCTATATACAGGGAGTACCAGTACCAGATCAATGTGGACCTATATACAGGGAGTAACAGTACCAGATCAATGTGGAGCTATATACAGGGAGTACCAGTACTAGATCAATGTGGACCTATATACAGGGAGTACCAGTACTAGATCAATGTGGAGCTATATACAGGGAGTATCAGTACCAGATCAATCTGGAGCTATATACAGGGAGTAACAGTACTAGATCAATGTGGAGCTATATACAGGGAGTATCAGTACCAGATCAATGTGGACCTATATACAGGGAGTACCAGTACTAGATCAATGTGGAGCTATATACAGGGAGTATCAGTACCAGATCAATGTGGACCTATATACAGGGAGTACCAGTACTAGATCAATGTGGAGCTATATACAGGGAGTACCAGTACTAAATCAATGTGGAGCTATATACAGGGAGTACCAGATAAATGTGGAGCTATATACAGGGAGTACCAGTACCAGATCAATGTGGACCTATATACAGGGAGTACCAGTACTAGATCAATGTGGACCTATATACAGGGAGTACCAGATAAATGTGGAGCTATATACAGGGAGTACCAGTACCAGATCAATGTGGAGCTATATACAGGGAGTACCAGATAAATGTGGAGCTATATACAGGGAGTACCAGTACCAGATCAATGTGGACCTATATACAGGGAGTACCAGTACTAGATCAATGTGGACCTATATACAGGGAGTACCAGATAAATGTGGAGCTATATACAGGGAGTACCAGTACTAGATCAATGTGGAGCTATATACAGGGAGTACCAGTACTAGATCAATGTGGACCTATATACAGGGTGTATCAGTACCAGATCAATGTGTAGCTATATACAGGGAGTACCAGTACTAGATCAATGTGGAGCTATATACAGGGAGTACCAGTACTAGATCAATGTGGAGCTATATTACAGGGACTACCAGTACCAGATCAATGTGGAGCTATATACAGGGAGTACCAGTACTAGATCAATGTGGACCTATATACAGGGAGTACCAGTACTAGATCAATGTGGAGCTATATACAGGGAGTATCAGTACCAGATCAATGTGGAGCTATATACAGGGAGTAACAGTACTAGATCAATGTGGAGCTATATACAGGGTGTATCAGTACCAGATCAATGTGGACCTATATACAGGGAGTATCAGTACCAGATCAATGTGGACCTATATACAGGGAGTACCAGTACTAGATCAATGTGGAGCTATATACAGGGAGTATCAGTACCAGATCAATGTGGACCTATATACAGGGAGTACCAGTACTAGATCAATGTGGAGCTATATACAGGGAGTACCAGTACTAAATCAATGTGGAGCTATATACAGGGAGTACCAGATAAATGTGGAGCTATATACAGGGAGTACCAGTACCAGATCAATGTGGACCTATATACAGGGAGTACCAGTACTAGATCAATGTGGACCTATATACAGGGAGTACCAGATAAATGTGGAGCTATATACAGGGAGTACCAGTACCAGATCAATGTGGAGCTATATACAGGGAGTACCAGATAAATGTGGAGCTATATACAGGGAGTACCAGTACCAGATCAATGTGGACCTATATACAGGGAGTACCAGTACTAGATCAATGTGGACCTATATACAGGGAGTACCAGATAAATGTGGAGCTATATACAGGGAGTACTAGTACCAGATCAATGTGGAGCTATATACAGGGAGTACCAGTACTAGATCAATGTGGAGCTATATACAGGGAGTACCAGTACTAGATCAATGTGGAGCTATATACAGGGAGTACCAGTACCAGATCAATGTGGAGCTATAGACAGGGAGTACCAGTACTAGATCAATGTGGAGCTATATACAGGGAGTACCAGTACCAGATCAATGTGTAGCTATATACAGGGAGTACCAGTACCAGATTAATGTGGAGCTATATACAGGGAGTACCAGTACCAGATCAATGTGGACCTATATACAGGGAGTATCAGTACTAGATCAATGTGGAGCTATATACAGGGTGTATCAGTACCAGATCAATGTGGAACTATATACAGGGAGTACCAGTACCAAATCAATGTGGAGCTATATACAGGGAGTACCAGTACTAGATCAATGTGGACCTATATACAGGGAGTACCAGTACCAGATCAATGTGGACCTATATACAGGGAGTAACAGTACCAGATCAATGTGGACCTATATACAGGGAGTAACAGTACCAGATCAATGTGGAGCTATATACAGGGAGTACCAGTACTAGATCAATGTGGACCTATATACAGGGAGTACCAGTACTAGATCAATGTGGAGCTATATACAGGGAGTATCAGTACCAGATCAATGTGGAGCTATATACAGTGAGTAACAGTACTAGATCAATGTGGACCTATATACAGGGTGTATCAGTACCAGATCAATGTGGAGCTATATTACAGGGACTACCAGTACCAGATCAATGTGGAGCTATATACAGGGAGTACCAGTACCAGATCAATGTGGAGCTATATACATGGAGTACCAGTACCAGATCAATGTGGAGCTATATACAGAGAGTTCCAGTACCAGGTCAATGTGGAGCTATATACAGGGAGTACCAGTACCAGATCAATGTGGACCTATATAGAGGGAGTACCAGTACTAGATCAATGTGGACCTATATACAGGGTGTATCAGTACCAGATCAATGTGGACCTATATACAGGGCATTTGGAAAGTATTCAGACCCCTTTACTTTTTCCACATTTTGTTACTTTACAGCTTTATTCTAAAAGGTATTCAATTATTTATTTTCCTCATGAATCTACACAGAATACCCCATAATGACAAATCAAACACAGGTGTTTAGAAATGTATGTTCATTTATTCAGACCCTTTTTTATGAGACTCGAGATTGGACTTTGGATTTTGTTTCCGGTGATCATCCTTGAGATGTTTCTACACCTGGATTGGAGTCCACCTGTGGTAAATTCAATTGATTGAACATGATTTAGAAAGACACACACTTGTCTATATTAGGTCCCACAGTTGATATGTGGAGCTATATTAGTTGCATGTCAGAGCAAAAACCAAGCTCTGAGACAGGATTATGTCGAGGCACAGATCGGAATTTCTGCAGCATTGGGGGAGAAGGGCCTTGGTCAGGGAGGTGATCAAGAACCCAGATGGTCTCTCTGACAGAGCTCCAGAGTTCCTCTGTGGATAACCTTCCAGAAGGACAACAATCTCTGCAGCACTCCACCAATCAGGCCTTTATTGTAGATTGGCCAGACGGAAGCCACTCCTCAGTTAAAGGTATATGACAGGAGTTTGCCAAAATGCACCTAAAGACACTCAGACCATGAGAAACAAGATTGATTCAACCAAGGTTGAAGTCCTTGGCCTGAATGCCAAGCGTCACATCTAGAGGAAACCTGGCACCAGCCCTACAGTGAAGCATGGTGGTGGCAGCATCATGCTGTGAGGATGTTTTTCAGCAGCAGGGACTGGGAGACTAGTAAGGATTGTGTGAAAGAACAGAACAAAGTACAGAGAGAATGAAAACCTGCTCCAGAGCACTCAGCACCTCAGACTGGGACGAAGGTTCATCTTCCAACAGTACAACGACCCTAAGCACACAGGCAAGACAACGCAGGAGTGGCTTCGGGACAAGTCTTTGAATGTCCTTGAGTGGCCCAGCCAGAGCCCGGACTTGAACCCGGTCAAACATCTCTGGAGAAAAACTGAAAAATGCTGTGCAGCGACACTCCCCATCCAACCTGACAGAGCTTGAGAGGATCTTCAGAACAAATTGGGAGAAACTCTCCAAATACAGAAGTGCTAGGCTTGTAGTGTCATACCCAAGAAGAATCCGTGCTGAAATTGCTGCCAAAAGTGCTTCAACAAAGTACAGAGTAAAGGGTCTGATTACTTTACTGAGTAAAGGGTCTGAGTAAAGGGTCTGATTACTTTACTGAGTAAAGGGTCTGAGTAAAGGGTCTGAGTAAAGGGTCTGATTACTTTACTGAGTAAAGGGTCTGAGTAAAGGGTCTGATTACTTTACTGAGTAAAGGGTCTGAGTAAAGTGTCTGAGTAAAGTGTCTGAGTAAAGGGTCTGATTACTTTACTGAGTAAAGGGTCTGAGTAAAGGGTCTGATTAAAGGGTCTGAGTAAAGGGTCTGATTACTGTACTGAGTAAAGGGTCTGAGTAAAGGGTCTGATTACTTTACTGAGTAAAGGGTCTGAGTAAAGGGTCTGAGTAAAGGGTCTGAGTAAAGGGTCTGCAATGTGATATTTCTGTTTTTTATCAATTTGCAAACATTTCTAAAAACCTGTTTTTGCTTCGTCATTATGGGGTACTGTGTGTAAATTGATGAGGGAAAAAAACAATTGAATCAATTTTAGAATAAGGCTGTAACATAACAATATGTGTGTGAGTCTGTCTGTCTGTCTGTGTGTGTGTGTGTGTGTGTGTGTGTGTGTTTGTGTTGTCGGGAATGCGTGTCTGTGTGCGTATGTAGTGAATGTGTGTGGGTTTTATGTGAGAGTGTTAGTATAGCGAGTGTGTATATAGTGTGTATACAGTATAAAGTCTTGTGAGTGTGCATAGTCAGTACAAGATAGGGTCGGTACAGATAGTCCGGGCAACCATTCATTTACTATTTAGCAGTCTAATGGCTATTTAGCAGTCTTATGGCTATTTAGCAGTCTTATGGCTATTTAGCAGTCTTATGGCTATTTAGCAGTCTTATGGCTATTTAGCAGTCTAATAGCTATTTAGCAGTCTAATAGCTATTTAGCAGTCCTATGGCTATTTAGCAGTCCTATGGCTATTTAGCAGTCTTATGGCTATTTAGCAGTCTAATAGCTATTTAGCAGTCTAATGGCTATTTAGCAGTCCTATGGCTATTTAGCAGTCTTATGGCTATTTAGCAGTCCTATGGCTATTTAGCAGTCCTATGGCTATTTAGCAGTCTAATAGCTATTTAGCAGTCTTATGGCTATTTAGCAGTCCTATGGCTATTTAGCAGTCTAATAGCTATTTAGCAGTCTAATGGCTATTTAGCAGTCTAATGGCTTGGGGGTAGAAGCTGTCTCGGAGCCTGTTGGTCCGAGAGCCGATGCTCTGGTACCATTTGCCAGACAATAGCGAGTGAACAGTCAATGACCCCGCCTGATATAGAGAACCTGGATGGCAGGGAGCTCGGCCCCAGTGAGGTACTGGGCTGTCCGCACCACCCTCTGTTGTTGCTTTGTGGTCAAGGGTGATGCATTTGCCATACCAACCAGTCATGCAGCCAGTCCAAATACTCTCGATGGTGCAGCTGTAGAACTCAACTCCTTGGTCTTACTGACGCTGAGGGAGAAGTTGTTGTCCTGGCACCGCACTGCCAAGTCTCTGACCTCCTCCCTGTTGGCTGTCTAAATGCCGTTGGTGATCAGACCTACCACCGCCGTCTCTTCAACAAGCTTGATGATGGCGTTGCAGTTGTGGATGAACAGGGAGTATAGAAGGGGACTAAGCACCCACCCTTCAGGGGCCCCTGTGTTGAGGGTCAGTGAGGCGGAGGTGTTGTTGCCTACCCTCACCAACCTGGGGGCATCCCGTCAGGAAGTCTAGTATTCAGTTACAGGAGGAGGTGTTCAGTCCCGGGGTCCCCAGCTTGCTGATGAGCTTCGAGGGGACAATGGTGTTGAACGCTGAGCTATAGTCTATGAACAGCAGTCTCACATAAAATAATATCCCCTCTTATCCAGGTGGGAGAGGGCAGTATGAAGTGCAATATAGATAGATATGTTGGGGTGGTATGCGATTTGGAGTGGGTCTAGTGTGTCTGGGATGATGATGTTGATGTGTGTCATGACCAGCACTTCATAATTACAGATGTGAGTGCTACAGGGCGATAGTCATTTAGGCAGGTTAACTTGGAGCTCTTGGGAACAGGGACTATGGTGGTCAGTTTGAAACTTTTTGGGTTAACAGACTGGGATTAACAGACAGAGATTAAAAATGTCTGTGAAGACACTTGCCAGCTTGAGAACGTGCCCTGGTATTCCGTCTAGCCCGGCCACCTTGCGAGTCTTAACCTGTTTAAAAGTTTTACTCACATCGACCATGGAGAGTGAGATCACACAGTCATCTGGAACAATAAGGGCTTTCACACAAGCCTCAGTGTTGTATTCCTCGAAGCAATGATAAAAGGAATTTAGTTTGGGAGTTCTGCATCGACTGGCATCTCACCGCGGGGTTTCCCTTTGTAATCCGTTATCATTTTCAAGCCCTGCCTCATACGACGAGTGTCGAAGCTGGTGTGATAGGATTCCACCTTCCTCCTATATTGTCCTTTTGCAGGTTTGATGTCTCGGCGGAGGTTGTAGTAGACTTTCTTGTATGTGTCTATGTCCATGTCCCCGTTTCTTCTAAGTACTTGCTCTAGCCTTCAGCCCAGTGCGGATATTGCCTGTAACCCATTGTTTTTGGTTTGGAACCTGTGTGCATAAGAATTTGACAGAAGAGGTAGAAATAGAGAAAAGAGCAAGAGAGAGAATAGCGAGTGAGAGAGAAAAGAGAAAGCGAGAGAGAGAATCATCCTGTGACCTCCTCAGTGTGTGACTAAAGGTTTCTGTGATAGTGCTGAGCCAGTGAAGAATGTGTCTTTGAGATGAATTGGATTCCATTCCAAGCTCAGTGTGTCCCTCTGAGAGCTCCATACAGGTGTGGAGTGGGTAACAGGTGCACTGTCTCGCTTTAATAGCTGGGTGCTCTGCCATATATGACAATGACTTCAAATGAAAACCCAAGTTCAAAAAACATTGGGAGATGGCGGCACCATTTCCCAATGGTGAAGGACAAAAAGACACCACCTCATTTCACCTTTTTATTTTTGGCCGGTCATGGTAACATGTTTTGGCTGTTATGCCTTCAGCAGAGCATCAAGAGAAGTGCCAAAGCCATATATTTTTTTTATATGCAGGTGCCTAGGTGATAATTACAGTTGCCCACACCTGTGTGAGGGCGGTACATAGCGGTAATAAAAACACTAGTGAAGCAACAATTGTAATGGAACCCTAACCTTAAACCTAACCCTTAACTTGTTATGGCTGCAATCCCAATAGAGGGCGCCAAATTCAAACCACAGAAATCTCATAATTACAATTCCTAAAACATACATGTGTCTTATATCATTTTAAAGGTAATCTTGTTGTTAATCCCAACAAAGTGTCCGATTTCAAATAGGCTTTTCAGTGAAAGCACTACAAACGATTATGTTAGGTCTCCAACAAACCACAATAAGCACAGCCATTTTCCAGCGAAATATAGCATTCACAAAAACCAGAAATAAAGATAAAATTAATCACTAACCTTGAATTATCTTCATCAGATGACACTTATAGGACTTCATGTTGCACAATACATGCATGTTTTGATTGATAAAGTTCATATTTATATAAAAAAATCTGAGTTTACATTGGCTATTTAGATTCACTAGTTCCAAAAACATCAAGTGATTTTGCATAGCCACATCGTTTCAACAGAAATACTTATCTTAAAAGTAGATGATAATACAAGTTATACACGTGGAATTATAGATATACCTCTCCTTAATGCAATCGCTGTTTCAGATTTCAAAAACAGTTTACGGAAAAAGCAACACATGCAATAATCTGAGACGGCGCTCAGAACAGAAGCCAAATCAGCCGCCATGTTGGAGTGAACAGAAACCAGAAAATACATGATAACTGTTTCTTTACCTTTGATGAACTTCATCAGAATGCAGTCCTAGGAATACCAGGTCCACAATAAATGCTTGATTTGTTCAAAAAATGTCCGTTATTTATGTCCAATTAGCTACTTTGGTTAGCGCGTTTGGTAAACAATTCCAAAGTAACAACGCGCGTCCACTATAACGTGACAAAAAGTCCAAAAGTTTCGTAACAGTCAGTAGAAACATGTCAAACGATGTACTGAATCAATCTTTAGAATGTTGTTTACATATATCTTGAATAACGTTCCAACCGGAGAATTAGAATGACTTCAGATGAGCGAAGGAACGCAGGTCCTTCCCCTGTGAACGCGCATGGTGAAAGCATGGTCAACTCGTGGCAGTGGTGACTATTTCATTTTACATTTAAGTCATTTAGCAGACGCTCTTATCCAGAGCGACTTACAAATTGGTGCATTCACCTTATGACATCCAGTGGAACAGTAGTGCATCTAAATCTTTTAAGGGGGGTGAGAGGGATTACTTTATCCTATCCTAGGTATTCCTTAAAGAGGTGGGGTTTCAGGTGTCTCCGGAAGGTGGTGATTGACTCCGCTGTCCTGGCGTCGTGAGGGAATTTGTTCCACCATTGGGGGGGCCAGAGCAGCGAACAGTTTTGACTGGGCTGAGCGGGAACTGTACTTCCTCAGTGGTAGGGAGGCGAGCAGGCCAGAGGTGGATGAACGCAGTGCCCTTGTTTGGGTGTAGGGCCTGATCAGAGCCTGGAGGTACTGAGGTGCCGTTCCCCTCACAGCTCCGTAGGCAAGCACCATGGTCTTGTAGCGGATGCGAGCTTCAACTGGAAGCCAGTGGAGAGAGCGGAGGAGCGGGGTGACGTGAGAGAACTTGGGAAGGTTGAACACCAGACGGGCTGCGGCGTTCTGGATGAGTTGTAGGGGTTTAATGGCACAGGCAGGGAGCCCAGCCAACAGCGAGTTGCAGTAATCCAGACGGGAGATGACGAGTGCCTGGATTAGGACCTGCGCCGCTTCCTGTGTGAGGCAGGGTCGTACTCTGCGGATGTTGTAGAGCATGAACCTACAGGAACGGGCCACCGCCTTGATGTTAGTTGAGAACGACAGGGTGTTGTCCAGGATCACGCCAAGGTTCTTAGCGCTCTGGGAGGAGGACACAATGGAGTTGTCAACCGTGATGGCGAGATCATGGAACGGGCAGTCCTTCCCCGGGAGGAAGAGCAGCTCCGTCTTGCCGAGGTTCAGCTTGAGGTGGTGATCTGTCATCCACACTGATATGTCTGCCAGACATGCAGAGATGCGATTCGCCACCTGATCATCAGAAGGGGGAAAGGAGAAGATTAATTGTGTGTCGTCTGCATAGCAATGATAGGAGAGACCATGTGAGGTTATGACAGAGCCAAGTGACTTGGTGTATAGCGAGAATAGGAGAGGGCCTAGAACAGAGCCCTGGGGGACACCAGTGGTGAGAGCACGTGGTGTGGAGACGGATTCTCGCCACGCCACCTGGTAGGAGCGACCTGTCAGGTAGGACGCAATCCAAGCGTGGGCCGCGCCGGAGATGCCCAACTCGGAGAGGGTGGAGAGGAGGATCTGATGGTTCACAGTATCGAAGGCAGCCGATAGGTCTAGAAGGATGAGAGCAGAGGAGAGAGAGTTAGCTTTAGCAGTGCGGAGCACCTCCGTGATACAGAGAAGAGCAGTCTCAGTTGAATGACTAGTCTTGAAACCTGACTGATTTGGATCAAGAAGGTCATTCTGAGAGAGATAGCGGGAGAGCTGGCCAAGGACGGCACGTTCAAGAGTTTTGGAGAGAAAAGAAAGAAGGGATACTGGTCTGTAGTTGTTGACATCGGAGGGATCGAGTGTAGGTTTTTTCAGAAGGGGTTTCCTGTGTCATTCGACCCCCCTTCACATTAGAGTCATCAGACAAAGTTCTATTGACTGTTGACATCTAGTGGAAGGCGTAGGAAGTGAAAACTCATCCATTTCTCGCTGTAATTTCAATGAGAGCTTGGTTGAAGATCTGCCACCCCCAGAAAAAAAAGGTTTTTGCCTGCTATATGAGTTCTGTTATACTCACAGACATAATTCAAACAGTGTTAGAAACTTCAGAGTGTTTTCTATCCAATACTAATAATAATATGCATATATTAGCAACTGAGAGTGAGGAGCTGGCCGTTTACAATGGGCACCTTTTCATCCAAGCTACTCAATACTGCCCCTGCAGCCATACAAAGTTAAGCTAAAATAGCCTTTTTCCTTGTAAGGACTGAGCGAGAGAGAGAATCATCCTGCTACCTCCTCAGTGTGTGACTAAAGGTTCCTGTGATGGTACTAAGCCAGTGAAGAACGTCTTTGAGATGAATTGTGTTCCATTCCCCGTTCAGTGTGCCCCTTTGAGAGCTCCATACAGGCCTTATCTGCCTGCAGTGGATGGGCTCAACAATAGTGAGAGTACACACACACGCATGCACACACACACACACACACACGCATGCACACACACACATGCATGCACACACACACACACACACACACACACACCCACCCTAACCCTAACCCTTAAGCCCTAAACCTAACCTTAACTCCTAACCCTAACCCTAGACCTAACCTTAGCTCCTAACCCTAACCCTAGACCTAACCTTAACTCCTAACCCTAGACCTAGACCTAACCTTAACTCCTAACCCTAGACCTAGACCTAACCTTAACTCCTAACCCTAGACCTAACCTTAACTCCTAACCCTAGACCTAACCTTAACTCCTAACCCTAACCCTAGACCTAACCTTAGCTCCTAACCCTAACCCTAGACCTAACCTTAGCTCCTAACCCTAACCCTAGACCTAACCTTAACTCCTAACCCTAAACCTAACCTTAGCTCCCAACCCCTAATCCTAGACCTAACCTTAGCTCCTAACCCTAACCCTAGACCTAACCTTAGCTCCTAACCCTAGACCTAACCTTAACTCCTAACCCTAACCCTAGACCTAACCTTAGCTCCTAACCCCTAACCCTAGACCTAAACTTAACTCCTAACCCCTAACCCTAGACCTAACCTTAGCTCCTAACCCTAGACCTAACCTTAACTCCTAACCCTAACCCTAGACCTAACCTTAGCTCCTAACCCTAACCCTAGACCTAAACCCTAGGCCTAAAATAGACTTTTTCCTTGTGAGGACCGGTGAAATGTCCCCACAAATTATTCTTGTTTTACTATTCTTGTGATGACTTTTGGTTCCCACAGGGATATCCCTTTACCCTAAGCCATGGCTGGTGGCTCCAGTGTGGTTGATGGACCATTAGTTCTCTATAGGGCCATGTCATTCTCTCTACTCTGACCCTGGGTGATTGACTGGCCTTCCGTATATATGTCCCTATGTCCAACACTGTCAATGCTACACTGGGAATACTTTTCACCATTTCCTGAATTGTCTCCATCCCTATTTTTACTGTGGCAGACTCTTTCCCCCCCTCTCTCCGTCACTGGTTCATTTCCCCAGGTTGGCTGGAGGGGAGGAGAGGAGAAGAGAAGAGGAGATGTTTGTTGGCCTTTCTCAGTGGCACGGTCTCTGGTTTAGGAGGAAAATCACAGTTACATATATTGGATTAGAGCACAATTGAAACTGAATTGGTCCTACTTTCCTCCTTTCCTCCTTCACTAGAGGAGTAGAAAGGAAGGATGATATTCTTCCTTTTGCTTTGAGCGTTTTTCTCCATCACCCCGTTTCCTCATCTTTGTGTCAAAATCAAATCAAAATTCAATCAAATGTTACTTGTCACATGCGCCGAATATAACAGGTGTAGGTAGACCTTACAGTGAAATGCCTTCTTACAAGCGCTTAACCAACAATGCAGTTTTAACAACAACAAAAAATGATGGAGCAACAGTAAAATAACAGTAGCGAGGCTATATACAGGGTTTCCGGTACAGAGTCAGTGTGCGGTGGCACCGGTTTCTCAAGGTAATTGAGGTAATATGTACATGTAGGTCCAGGTAAAGTGAGGTTAAGTCCTCTGCTAGTCTCTGTCTCTGGGCACCTGGGAGCGGGCACAAGGCATCCCTCTGTTGGCTGGGGTTGGTGACTGTCAGGTGAGACAGCAAATGGGGTACATGACCCACATAGCAACTCTAACTGCCTACATAATAAGGAGGAGGTCTAGGGTCTCCACAGTGGTCCGTTATCCTGGGGGTCTGGGGTGTCTCTCAGGAGGGGAACAGAGATGAATGTCGGCCCCTCACCACTGATCAGATTAGGGGGTCACAGAGGGTCCTTTTGGACTTGTCACCCTCTAAGTGATGTGAATCCTTCCACCTCAGTCAGTCTCATTCAGCCGATTAGATAACATTGAGTTCCCAGTCATTCTTAGTGAGTCCAGTGTGAGAATAATACCTCTACTCACTGGGCAGTGACCATACGTATCCATACACTTTACAGCCCTACATTGTACTGCTGGTTAGCCTCTTTCTTTCACTCTCTCTCTCTCTCTATCTCCCTCTCTCTCTCTTTCTTTCTCTCTCTCTCTCTCTCTTTCTTTCACTCTCTCTCTCACTCTCTTTCTCTTTCCCTCTCTCTCTCTCTCTCTCTCTCGCTCTCTCTCTTTTGCTTCATCTCTGTCTCTATCGCTCTCACTTTCTCTCTGTCTCTCTCTCTTTGTTTCTCACTTTCTCTCTTTCGCTCTCTACACGGTATACCTTTCTTTCTTTCTTTCTTTCTCTCTCTCTTGCTCTCTTGCTATAATTCTCTCTCTCTCTCTCTCTCTCTCTTGCTCTCTTGCTATAATTCTCTCTCTCTCTCTAATTGACATATATACACTTCTCCTTCACATGTTGTTCTTGACTAACTTGATTAATTTGTGTTCTGACATGTCTGACATAGTTCTCCTTGATCTTTAATATGTTTGAGATATTTGGACTCCTACACAGAGGTCATGGTCTTAGCCCTGGCATTCTATATTTCACAAACTGACATAGTAATTGAACCTTTTCCCCTTCAGAAATGCGTTCCCTCTCTTAGTGGGGAGTTATTTCTGGTTTATGACGAGCCAGCCATTAGTGTTTATATTAGTGTTGGTGTGTATATGTGTGACATTTGTTGTTGGTGACTGTGTGTGCATGCGTTTGTGTGTTTATGTGCACGCCCGTTGCCGTGTGTGACAATGTGTGAGCTCTGCCCATAGCTGGCTTTGTCTGACAAACAGGCCAGGAGTCAAAGAAGGGCAGCAGATGGGGCATCTGGCCGGGCGCCATGACCAGGGGCCGTGCCCACTTGAAGAGTGGAGCGAGCCTCAAGTACAATTGAAGAGAGAGAGATTCCCCCATTACTCCCTCGCTCATTGAGCGAGGGAGAGGAGAGGATAGAAGAGGAGAGAGATAATGATATGGGCATGATAATGGCTTTTGAAAATCAACATCAAAGATGATGAAAGTCTTGGAGACGTCCCAAAACTCTCTAGTGCTTTCCATGACTGATCCCCCTTCCCTTCCTTTCTTAATCTCGCTCTCCTCTCTTTTCATTCCAGATAGCCCTCCAAATATACATGTACTCCCCAAACGCGTTCCTTTTGCGTCAGCATTGAGAGGCGAATACATTATTTTAAGATTACCCCAACAAAGCTATTGTCAACCTTAATGCTTTGCAAAACTATGTTTATAATTCAGTGGATTTCAAAAACTCTTACATCAAAGAGATAAAGTATCTCAGCTACTCTATTCATTCATGTGTGTTTATAATGCTGTTGTAAATGTATTTATTCTGCTTACTGCATCAACAATTCTTATTAATAGATCTTTACAAATCAGATTAGGTCAGATATGTGCTTTGAAACGTCCAGAAACTAGTGGTCATAAAGAAAATGATGACTATTTCTCTCTAACTCTTGTCTCACACACATGGGTGTTGGGGAAAGGTCATGCACGGGGTTGATGTACAACTGTGTGTGTGTGTATGTCTGTATGTTATGGAGACTATTTCCCAGTGATTTCACCAGGGTTAGAATGTACTGGTGCGTGTGTCTGTGTGTGTCTGTGTGTGTCCGTTTGTGTATGCATCTCTAGGCCTGTGATAGGTGTGTGTGTTTTTATGGATGCCCATGTGTGTGCATGTGTCTGTACGTAGTGTGTGTGCGTGTGTGTGTGTGCGCGTGTCTCTGTGTGTGTGTGTGTGTGTGTGTGCTAAGGTCCTCAGAGCAGGGGTCTCAGTGAAAACACGTCTGTGGTAATGAAGCTGGGAGCGGGGTCCTAGTCCCCTATCCATCTTGTCAGCCGCAGTAATAATCTGATACATCATTACTGTCCCGGCCTACACAGGGCCTCCACAGCACCCTCTCAGCCCAGGCTTCACTCAATGGCTTTTTAAGAGGGTCTCGTCCTTGAGCGCTCTGATGTGGAGCGCACTCCTCGTCGCGACACGCCGTTGCGCTGCAAGGAGAATTCATAAACGACTGCTGCCTCAAACAGCATGGCCCAGGGAGGGCAAACAGGAGAGCCTCTCTCTCTCTCTCACTCTCGCTCTGCCTCCTCCTCTCTTCTTCTCATCCACGCCCACACCCTCTTCTTTCTCTCTCATCTCTTATTCTGTCTCTCCCTCTCTCTCTCCTCCCCTCCTCAGGCTGGAGTCAGTGCTGAGACAGAGGGCCTGTGTTAGATCACCTGTGTCTGTTTGCCTCCTGCTGGGGCAGAGTGGGCAGGTTGGGTGTTGTGCAGTGTTGTAGTACTTGAGACTGGTCTTGAGACTGGTTTTGAGACTGGTTTTGAGACCACATATTGAGTGTCTCGGTCTTGTCTCCATGTCGGATACATTTGGACTCGGTCTTGACTTGGTCTCGGACAGTGAGGTCTCATAATTTCTTCCTGAGACCAGCCGAGACCAGCGGAGTAAAAAAGTCATAATTATCAGCTTTCCTTCAGTAAGTGGGGAGCCAGGCCCTGACAGGCCCACCCACTGGGGAGCCAGGCCCTGACAGGCCCACCCACTGGGGAGCCAGGCCCTGACAGGCCCACCCAATTAGATTGATGTGGTCAAAGCATTGTTGTGGATTTAGACCATTCTATTTTTTTAAGTGTGATTTTGAGAGTGGGCCAGCCTCTTGGGAACTTTTTGGCAAAATGTGAGTATACCCACTTCCCCAGGTACCACTACACCACTACATAGGGCTGATGGAAAGACAGCAGTCACACACAGCATGATGTTAAAGGATAAGCAGTCCATAAACTCGGACATAATAAGCCAGTAGGTCCCAATCATAAGTTTACAAAAACACAACCATTTCCCAATCAAAATGTACAACTATTACTTCCCATTGCAAAAAACAATTCACCTTTAGCACACTATGTAACCGGTGACCTAAAGTGTCAAGTGGAACTGACAGTGTTTTAACTACTTTGCAGATATGAAACAAACAAACAATCATAATATCAGTCAAAAATATCTCAGTTCCCAGTTTATGCTACAAAACTAACTTTATAAGAGGTTTTAAGAATAGGTTCTATTTGACTCAACGTTCCATGACGTACACTAAGGCATTGTTGGTAGAATAGATGGATGCTGTTCAATGCATGATTCATATAATTCACCAATACATTTCTTGGTAGTCCAAAAAATGTGTTAATCCCAGCTGGCCTGGTACATTGTTTGCTGCCTCCATTCGGGATGTACTGTGTCAGTTTCAATGACTCAATATTCAGGACAAAAACAGACACATAAATAAGGCTGGGAATTTCAATACAATCAAACTAGCAAGTGCAATGAACACAAGTCAGTCATAACGTGGCTAATAGGCTAACATGTCTATTTATGTAGCAAGCTAAAAACAAGGAGCCAAACATTTACAAGATAGCTAGCTAGCTGCTAGGAGGATGTCATGTCATGCCATTGGTTAGGTAGAGAGAACTTGAACGACTGTTATCCAATTAGCAAATCTCTTGCGTTCGCAAATTCCCTCTGGCTCTCATCTGAGTGTGCCAGAGCGCAGAACAACTGATGAATTTAGGAACGCGCAACACCCGTTGAATATGTCCGGTGTCAGTAAACGTAGGTAAAAAAGTAATAGTCAAGAACGCTCTAGATAACATGTAAACAGACAAAAAAGCTCTCCTATGGCGAGTAAAATGGTCAGAGTGTGGCATTCTCTCATTTGTGTTTGGAAGGAGCTAGCTAGCAAGCTAGCCAACTTTAGCCAGTTAGCTTGATTGCTTGGTTGGGACAATCATGCATTGACAGGCAAGCTGCAGATGGAGGAGGCAATTTAGAAGGCCAACTAGTTGTAAAAGTTTGAGAGAGTTTATCTAATGCTCCTTCGTTAGAATTTAGCTCATCTTGCTCTGCCTAGTATTCATTGTTGATCTTGTTGTCGTTGCCGTGCGTCACTGAGGGAGAGAGAGCCTACCTTTTCATGGTTGTTGGATCAATAGGACTGTAAAGTTCTCAAATGTAAGTGGACTCACGTGGTGTTTACATATTTGCAGAAATCCATTCAGGTGTATTGTGTGGCTTTTGGCGAATGTGTTCTATTGATCTAAAGTTACTCTGTTGCAAATGTCTGCAAACACACAGTCCAGTTCAAAGTGAATGATGGCAGGCCAAACTGCCTGTAAACACACAGTCCAGTTCAAAGTGAATGATGGCAGGCCAAACTGCCTGTAAACACACAGTTCAGTTCAAAGTGAATGATGGCAGGCCAAACTGCCTGTAAACACACAGTTCAGTTCAAAGTGAATGATGGCATGCCTGTGTGGCAAATGGCTTGTTTTTATAAAGGCCTACTGTAGCTCTGATTGGCCATAGCGCACCGGTCTGTGTAGACTCCAGTCCTGGACAAGACAGATGTTTTTATTTGGTTTTATTTACTGCAGTGTCTATTAATTGTCTGATCGCAGGCTACTTTCCCACCCTATATTACTATAAAACACCTTAGAATATGTATTTCGCAAACATTCTAAGAATTTATAAAAGTGCTCACTTGTCATAATTTCTTTTTAAGTGTCATATTCTTCCTGGGGGCGTATATGAACAGATTTCAATCAGATTTAATATTGTTAAAATGCATTCAGTTCCACATTACAATGTGCAACAATGTTTCACACACATACAGTACACTACATGACCAAAAGTATGTGGACACCTGCTCGTCAAACATCTCATTCCAAATTCACGGGCATAAAAAATGGAGTTGGTTCCCCTTTGCTGCTTTAACAGTTTCCACTATTCTGGGAAGGCTTTACACTGGATGTTGGAACATTGCTGCGGGGACTTGCTTCCATTCAACCACAAGGGCATTAGTGAGGTCGAACATTGATGTTGGGCAATTAGGCCTGGCTCACAGTTGGCGTTCCAATTCATCCCAAAGGTGTTTGATGGGATTCATGTCAGGGTTCTGTGCAGGCCAGTCAAGTTCTTCCACACCGATCTCAGCAAACCATTTCTGTATGGACCTTGCTTTATGCACGGGAGCATTGCCATGCTGAAACAGGAAAGGGCCTTCCCCAGTCCGTTGGACTCCCAGATGGTGAAGCGTGATTCATCACTTCAGAGAACACGTTTCCACTGCTCCAGAGTCCAATGGCAGCGAGCTTTACAGCACTCCACCCGACGCTTGGCATTACACATGGTGATCTTAGGACTGTGTGCGGCTGCTCGGCCATGGAAACCAATTTTATGAAGCTCCCGACGAACAGTTCTTGTGCTGACGTTGCTTCCAGAGGCAGTTTGGAACTCGGTAGTGAGTGTTGCAACCAAGGCAGCTCTATCAGGGCAGAATTTTGGCGAACTGACTTGTTGGAAAGGTGGCATCCTATTACGGTCTCACGTTGAAAGTCACTGAGCTTTTCAGTAAAGCCATTCTACTGCCAATGTTTGGCTATGGATATTGCATGCCTGTGTGATTGATTTTATACATTTGTCAGCAATGGAGTTGGCTGAAATAGCCGAATCCACTAATTTGAATGGGTGTCCACATACTTTTGTATACATACATTATTTTCAAAGAGATGGCTAACAACAGCAAGCCCGCTGCAATAAAAAACACAGTTCCACTCACCTGATGAGGATCATTTGAAACTTAACTCCTTGTTGAAAGTTATTGTTGAAAAATGAGAAGCTAACAAATGAGCAACAGCATCCTCTATGATAACATCTGCTGCAGCCTCAAACTAGCCAACAACAAACGCTAGCTAGCTAGACCATGGGAAAACAAATGCTCGCTATTGCGCAGTGGCCTGTGCCCTTCAAGAAGGCAGACGTTTCATACGTTTCTGTAAAAACAGTCCCCACCCATTAAGTCAAAATGTGATTGGTTGATTCCACTGTCACTCCAAAATGTTGCCCTACTATAGTTGAGTGGCAGATGCCTTCATCTAGCTTCTGATGGCCTAGCCAATAGCTGACTTAGCTAGCTAGATTTACAGTACCAGCCAAAGGTTTGGACACACCTACTCATTCAAGGGTTTTTCTTTATTTTTATATTTTCTACATTGTAGAATAATAGTGAAGACATCACAACTATGACATAACACATATGGAATCATGTAAGTAAGCAAAAAAGTGTTAAACAAATCAAAATATATTTTATATTTGAGATTCTACAAAGTAGCCACCCTTTGCCTTGATGACAGCTTTGCACACTCTTGGCATTCTCTCAACCAGCATCCTAAGGTAGTATCATGGAATGCATTTCAATTAACAGGAGTGCCTTATTAAATCAAATCAAAAAGTTAAATTGTGGAATTTCTTTCCTTCTTAATGTGTTGTGACAAGGTAGGGGTGGTATACAGAAGATGGCCCCTATTTGGTAAAATACCAAGTCCATATTATGGCAAGAACAGCTCAAATAAGGAGAAACATGAAGGTCAGTCAATCTAGAATGTATTTTTTCACTATTCTGAATTTCTAAAGAATCCAGATGTTGTTCTGAAATGTGAACACAGAAATACTGTACCTTCATCTCTTATTATGGTGGTGAGTTGACAAAATTACAATCATGGTCTTGAATTGGACTCGCATATTTCTGGTCTTGGTCTTGACTCGGTCTCGAACCCCTTGTCCCCCTCCCGTTCTCGGTCTTGACTCGGTCTCGAACCCCTTGTCCCCCTCCCGGTCTCGGTCTTGACTCGGTCTCGAACCCCTTGTCCCCCTCCCGGTCTCGGTCTTGACTCGGTCTCGAACCCCTTGTCCCCCTCCCGTTCTCGGTCTTGACTCGGTCTCGAACCCCTTGTCCCCCTCCCGGTCTCGGTCTTGACTCGGTCTCGAACCCCTTGTCCCCCTCCCGGTCTCGGTCTTGACTCGGTCTCGAACCCCTTGTCCCCCTCCCGGTCTCGGTCTTGACTCGGTCTCGAACCCCTTGTCCCCCTCCCGTTCTCGGTCTTGACTCGGTCTCGAACCCTTTGTCCCCTCCCGTTCTCGGTCTTGACTCGGTCTCGAACCCCTTGTCCCCCTCCCGGTCTCGGTCTTGACTCGGTCTCGAACCCCTTGTCCCCCTCCCGTTCTCGGTCTTGACTCGGTCTCGAACCCCTTGTCCCCCTCCCGTTCTCGGTCTTGACTCGGTCTCGAACCCTTTGTCCCCCTCCTGGTCTCGGTCTTGACTCTGTCTCAAACCCCTTGTCCCCCTCCCAGTCTCGGTCTTGACTCGGTCTCGAACCCCTTGTCCCCCTCCCGGTCTCGGTCTTGACTCGGTCTCGAACCCCTTGTCCCCCTCCCGGTCTCGGTCTTGACTCAGTCTCTAACCCATTGTCCCCCTCCCGGTCTCGGTCTTGACTCGGTGTTGGACCCCTTGTCCCCCTCCCGGTCTCGGTCTTGACTCGGTCTTGAACCCCCTCTGGTTTTGGTCTTGAATCGGACTAAATTTGGTCCGGTCTTAGTCTTGAATCGGACTGAATTTGGTCCGGTCTTGGTATTGAATCGGACTGAATTTGGTCCGTTCTTGGTCTTGAAACGGTCTCTCTTTAGGTGGTCTCGAACACAAAACTGGCACTGTATGGCTTTATTGTTCCCTCATAAAACACAGACAGACCAACACAGGGCCTCTCACTGGGCCAGTAACTTAGATGGCCCCTTACTACCTCTGGAGCCCAGCAGACTGCCTGGCTGAGGAGAGGAGTGAGGGATAGGGTAGGAGAGGAGAGGAAGAGGGGAGAAGGGAGTGGAGGTGGAAGGGTAAGGAGAATGCTATGCTCATGCCTGTTGTATCTCCTAGCACTGTTGAACATTGGCTTGTGTCTGTTCTTATAACAAAGAGAGCGCCTCCAATCGATCCATATTTAGAGCATAGAGCTGAGCATCATCCACTGTGAAGAGACAGGCTGAATGTGTCTGAGATGGCCAGATGCAACCACAGGCACATCACAACACACACACACACACACACACTGGGAAGCCTGGCGAGTTGGGCCTGCTAATCAATAAGTGATGGAGCGTAAGTGGGAGTGTTATGTGTGGGGACAGTGCTCAGTGGGTGGCAGGCCTATAGGTTATGACAGAAAGAGGCAGAGCCAGGCGGGGCAGGATTGCCGGATGACTGGAGACGTCACCCAGGGATGGCAGGAAGAGACGGAGGAGTGATGAGAGAAGACCAGGCACAGAAGATAGGACGGGAGGGAAGGAGGGCTGGTGGTCAGGCAGGCATCCATTTTCGATAGAGTTTTTCCTGCTTTCCATCCCTGACTCTTTACCCTTCGTCAGACTTTCTCTCTCTCTCTTTCTGTCCCCTTTCTCTCTCTCGCTCTCTCTCTCTCTCTCTCTGTCCTCACTTTCTCTCTCTCTCTCCCTCTCGCTCTCTCTCTTGCTCTCTCTCTCTCTCTCTCTTTCTGTCCCCTTTCGCTCGCTTTCTCTCGCTTTCTCTCTCTCTCTCTCTCTCTCTCTCTCTCTCTCTCTCTCTCTCTCTCTCTCTCTCTCTTTCCCTGGGGTGTAATCTGTGTAGAGTGGTAGAGGGAGGATTAGTGAGCTAGTGAGCTCTCTTTTCCATTGATGATGAAAGCAGAATACATTAGCAAAATACACTGACATCTTATAGACTGGGGCCTATTGCTTGCCACAGACAGACAGACAGTTGTCAATAATTGTCATTGACTCAAGGACTTATCTGAATATTGTATTTACCCATTGTAGCTAATCAACCATCTGATTATGACATATCAGGGATCTGCTCAAAGAAAATATGGAAGGAGGGAATGGAAGATGCAGTGTGAATTTTTTATTATTATCTCTCTTGTTCGCTCTCTCACACTCTCTCACTCTCTCTCCCTCTCTCTTGTTCGCTCTCTCACACTCTCTCTCCCTCTCTCACTCTCTCTCACTCTCTCTCCCTCTCTCTTGTTCGCTCTCTCACACTCTCTCACTCTCTCTCCCTCTCTCACTCTCTCACACTCTCTCTCCCTCTCTCACTCTCTCACACTCTCTCTCACTCTCTCTCACTCTCTCTCCCTCTCTCACACTCTCTCACACTCTCTCACACTCTCTCTCCCTCTCTCACACTCTCTCTCCCTCTCTCACACTCTCTCTCACTCTCTCTCCCTCTCTCACACTCTCTCTCACTCTCTCTCCCTCTCTCACACTCTCTCTCACTCTCTCTCCCTCTCTCACACTCTCTCACACTCTCTCTCACTCTCTCTCCCTCTCTCACACTCTCTCTCCCTCTCTCACACTCTCTCTCACTCTCTCTCCCTCTCTCACACTTTACCTCTCCTCTCCTCTCCTCTGCTCAGTGAGCTGAAATACTCTGAGAGATACTCCGCTCTGCAGCTCCCTGCTCTGCTCTCCTCTCCCACGAAACTAGGCTTGAATCCCAGCCAGACAGTCAATCACCAGCCCTGGATATTGCACACTCACTCCCTGCTGAAAGTCCTTAAAAAGTGCTCTGGTTAAGTGCATGAAGCTAAACCACACATTCTTTTCAGAAATCGCAGCAACCAATTTGACTGAGATTCAGTGTTAATCTTTATAGTGTTGTATTTATATCTTTGTGTGTGACTCCAGTCTCGAGCACAGTGAGACCAGTTTTGGATGGGAGGTTGATTACATGTTGGACTGTGGTCACACTAGTGACAAGAAAATGTTTTAGCTCTGTTTGTCCCACAGTTTAACACTCACTGGGTCTAACTCATGGTCAGAGTGAGTGTTAAACTGAGTGTTAGTGAGAGTGGCCAAGTCTTTAAATCTGTAGTTGATGAGGCAGCTGTACAGGCCAAACGAGCCAAACCCAGTTTGAGGGTGACTCTGAAATTCAGATTCAAACCAGGGCTTTGTGGGTAAAGATTGGAAAACAAGGTATCAGTAAACATGTCGTCCCCCATGAATGGTGCAGCGCCTCCCCTTGCTTTGGACCAATCAGTGTCATTTTGTAAATGCATATAGCAAGACGCATCATTCAGCTAAGTTTCGTCAACATTGGCCCAGTGCTATCTGAGATATCGCGTGTGACTAAAGCACAAACAAACGGAGACAGATCCACAGTCCCCTCCCAGATTTCATTGTGGGGGACAATAAGAGTTGTTCTACAGTAGATGAGTGGACATGAGCGGTGTAGGCCTAGTGTACTTTAACAGTAACATTTGAAAGTCTTCCTTGAGCTACTGTGTTGTCTTGATATTTTGATATTCCAGTCATACTGGTATTCTCTCTAGCCCAGTAGATCACCTGTCTGGGACAGAATGGTGGTCAAACACTTAGTCTGTGTCGGTAGAATGATCTGCTCGTGTCACTCAGAAATGTACTGTATTCTGCTAGGGTATAAATATACAGTAGTACATCTCAGTCTAGATGACTGCTCAACCGTCCTCACAATGACCAAATGTTCATGGGGATAGCTCCTAACTGGTCTCTGGCTCTCTCTTCTCTGACAGTTCTACCCTACCTCTCTCTCTTCTCTGACAGTTCTATCCCCCCCACTCTCTCTTCTCTGTCAGTTCTACCCTACCTCTCTCTCTTCTCTGTCAGTTCTACCATACCTCTCTCTCTTCTCTGTCAGTTCTACCCTACCTTTTTCTTCTCTGTCAGTTCTAACCTACCTCTCTCTCTTCTCTGTCAGTTCTACCCCTCTCTCTCTCTTCTCTGTCAGTTCTACTCCTCTTCTTCTGTCAGTTCTACCTACCTCTCTCTCTTCTCTGTCAGTTCTACCCTACCTCCTCTCTTCTCTGTCAGTTCTACTCTCTCTGTCAGTTCTACCCTACCTCTCTCTCTCTTCTCTGTCAGTTCTACCCTACCTCTCTCTCTTCTCTGTCAGTTCTACCCTACCTTCTCTCTTCTCTGTCAGTTCTACCCTCTCTCTTCTCTGTCAGTTCTACTACCTCTCTCTCTTCTCTGTCAGTTCTACCCTACCTCTCTCTCTTCTCTGTCAGTTCTACCCCAACTCTCTCTTTCTCTGTCAGTTCTACCCTACCTCTCTCTCTTCTCTGTCAGTTCTACCTACTACCTCTCTCTCTTCTCTGTCAGTTCTACCCTACCTCTCTCTCTTCTCTGTCAGTTCTACCCTACCTCTCTCTCTTGTCTGTCAGTTCTACCCTACCTCTCACTATTCTCTGTCAGTTCTACCCTACCTCTCTCTCTTGTCTGTCAGTTCTACCATACCTCTCTCTCTTCTCTGTCAGTTCTACCCTACCTCTCTCTCTTCTCTGTCAGTTCTACCCTACCTTTCTCTCTTCTCTGTCAGTTCTACCCTACCTCTCTCTCTTCTCTGTCAGTTCTACCCTACCTCTCTCTCTTCTCTGTCAGTTCTACCCTACCTCTCTCTCTTCTCTGTCAGTTCTATCCTACCTCTCTCTCTTCTCTGTCAGTTCTACCCTACCTCTGAGCTCTCTTCTCTGTCAGTTCTATCCTATCTCTCTCTCTTCTCTGTCAGTTCTACCCTACCTCTCTCTCTTCTCTGTCAGTTCTATCCTACCTCTCTCTCTTCTCTGTCAGTTCTACCCTACCTCTGAGCTCTCTTCTCTGTCAGTTCTATCCTATCTCTTTCTCTTCTCTGTCAGTTCTACCCTACTTCTCTCTCTTCTCTGTCAGTTCTACCCTACCTCTCTCTCTTCTCTGTCAGTTCTACCCTACCTCTCTCTCTTCTCTGTCAGTTCTACCCTACCTCTCTCTCTTCTCTGTCAGTTCTACCCTACCTCTCTCTCTCTTCTCTGTCAGTTCTACCCCAACTCTCTCTCTTCTCTGTCAGTTCTATCCTACCTCTCTCTCTTCTCTGTCAGTTCTATCCTACCTCTCTCTCTTCTCTGTCAGTTCTACCCTACCTCTCTCTCTTCTCTGTCAGTTCTACCCTACCTCTCTCTCTTCTCTGTCAGTTCTACCCTACCTCTCTCTCTCTTCTCTGTCAGTTCTACCCCAACTCTCTCTCTTCTCTGTCAGTTCTACCCTACCTCTCTCTCTTCTCTGTCAGTTCTATCCTACCTCTCTCTCTTCTCTGTCAGTTCTACCCTACCTCTGAGCTCTCTTCTCTGTCAGTTCTATCCTATCTCTCTCTCTTCTCTGTCAGTTCTACCCTACCTCTCTCTCTTCTCTGTCAGTTCTATCCTACCTCTCTCTCTTCTCTGTCAGTTCTACCCTACCTCTGAGCTCTCTTCTCTGTCAGTTCTATCCTATCTCTCTCTCTTCTCTGTCAGTTCTACCCTACTTCTCTCTCTTCTCTGTCAGTTCTACCCTACCTCTCTCTCTTCTCTGTCAGTTCTACCCTACCTCTCTCTCTTCTCTGTCAGTTCTACCCTACCTCTCTCTCTTCTCTGTCAGTTCTACCCTACCTCTCTCTCTCTTCTCTGTCAGTTCTACCCCAACTCTCTCTTCTCTGTCAGTTCTACCCTACCTCTCTCTCTTCTCTGTCAGTTCTATCCTACCTCTCTCTCTTCTCTGTCAGTTCTATCCTACCTCTCTCTTTCTCTGTCAGTTCTACCCTACCTCTCTCTCTTCTCTGTCAGTTCTACCCTCTTTCTCTGTCAGTTCTACCCTACCTCTCTCTCTTCTCTGTCAGTTCTACCCTACCTTCTCTCTCTTCTCTGTCAGTTCTACCCTACCTCTCTCTCTTTCTCTGTCAGTTCTACCCTACCTCTCTCTCTTCTCTGTCAGTTCTACCCTACCTCTCTCTCTCTTCTCTGTCAGTTCTACCCCAACTCTCTCTCTTCTCTGTCAGTTCTACCCTACCTCTCTCTCTTCTCTGTCAGTTCTATCCTACCTCTCTCTCTTCTCTGTCAGTTCTATCCTACCTCTCTCTCTTCTCTGTCAGTTCTACCCTACCTCTCTCTCTTCTCTGTCAGTTCTACCCTACCTCTCTCTCTTCTCTGTCAGTTCTAGCCCAACTCTCTCTCTTCTCTGTCAGTTCTACCCTACCTCTCTCTCTTCTTTGTCAGTTCTAGCGCAACTCTCTCTCTTCTCTGTCAGTTCTACCCTACCTCTCTCTCTTCTCTACCCCCTCTCTTTCTCCCTCACTCCCTCTTTCTTTCTCTCTGAGCTGCTGTCCTCCCCTCAGCTGTCAGCTCACCTCCGTGCTAAATGGCATTTCTCCCCCTCCTAATGGAGCCATGGTGCTGGTGTGAGTGTGTATGTCTGTCTGTGTGGGTGGGTGTGGGGGGGGCATCTCCAATGTCTGGTCTTTTCATGTGTCACAGAGCTAGCTGCACGGCTCATGTTTGCCAATGAGGCGGCTACGCTGGAGCTAAGCTAGGTTAAGCTTGAACGCCGCTTCGCACCACGATGCCGAGCCTGTTACAGCAGGTCTGGGAGAGAAAGACAGACAGACAGACAGACAGACAGACAGACAGACAGACAGACAGACAGACAGACAGACAGACAGACAGACAGACAGACAGACAGACAGACAGACAGACAGACAGACAGACAGACAGACAGACAGACAGAGAGAGGGAGTGACAGACAGAGAGATAGAGAGAGAGAGAGGCCTCTCACCCATCACTCACACACCACATCACACATGCTCAGGGGATATAGTGAGGATATAGCTATGTGTCATAAGTCTTTATGGATTTTATGTGACTAGGTTTGAAAATGCGCTAGCTATTGTCAGCTATTTTTCATTTAGCCGTTATTAGGTTATTTACTTGTCTTTTTCCCATTATTTCATTGAATCATTTCTGTTGTTATGCAAGGTGATGTAGACTTTGTTCTGGTGTGAGGCTGGTGCCTTGCTACCATTCTTTCCTCCTTTAAGGACTCCCTCCATCACTCCCTCTTTCACTCTCTCCTCCCCCAGTATTCAGACAGTGAGGCTCCTTTCCTTTCCTCTCTCTGTCCCTCTGTCTCTCCCTCCATCCACTGCTCATCGCCCTCCCTCTCTTCTCCCTCTCTGTGTATCCCATCCTCTCTCCCCTCCTCTCACCCCTCTATCTCTCCCTCTCTCTCCCTCTCCTCCCACTCTTTCTCTCTCTCCCTCTCAACCCCTCTGTCTCTCACTCTCTCCTGCCTCTCTCCCCCTCTGTCTCTCCCTCTCTCTCCCTCTCTCCTCCCTCTCTCTTCCCTTTGTCTTTCCTTCTGTCTCTCCCTCTCTCTTCCTTCTCTTTCCCTCCTCCCTCTCTCCCCCTCTGTCTCTCCCTCTTTCCTCCTTCTCTCCCTCTCTCCCTCCCCCCTCTCTCTCCCTCTCTCTTTCCTTCTCCTCTCTCTCCCTCTGTCTCTCCCTCTGTCTCTCCCTCTCTCTTCCCCCTCTCTTTCCTCTCCCTCTCCCCCTCTCTCTCTTCCCTTTGTCTTTCTTCTGTCCCTCTCTTTCCTTCTCTCCCCTCTCTGTCTCTCCCTCCCTCTCCTCCCACTCTTTCTCTCTCTCCCTCTCAACCCCTCTGTCTCTCACTCTCTCCTTCCTCTCTCCCCCTCTGTCTCTCCCTCTCTCTCCCTCTCTCCTCCCTCTCTCCCCTTTGTCTTTCCTTCTGTCTCTCCCTCTCTCTTCCTTCTCTTTCCCTCCTCCCTCTCTCCCCTCTGTCTCTCCCTCTCTTCCTCCTTCTCTCCCACTCTCTCTCTCTCCCCCTCTCCTCCCTCTGTCTCTCTCTCCTCCCTCTTCCCCTCTGTCTCTCCCTCTCTCTTCTCCCCCCTCTCCTCCCTCTCTTCCCTCTTTCCCTTCTCTCCCCCTCTGTCTGTCTCCTCCCTCTCTCCCACTCTTTCTTCTCCTCCTCCAACCCCCTCTGTCTCTCCTCTCTCCTCCTCTCCCCCTCTGTCTCTCCCCTCCCTCTCCTCCCTCTCTCCCTTTGTCTCTCCCTCTGTCTCTCCCTCTCTCCCTCCTTTCCCTCTCCCTCTCTCTCTGTCTCTCCTCTTTCCTCCTCTGTCTCTCCCTCTCCTCCCCCTCTCCTCCCTCTGTCTCCCTCCCCCTCTGTCTCTCACCTTCCCTCTCCCCTCTCTCTCTGTCTCTCTCTCTCCTCTCTCTTCCCCCCTCTCTCCTCTCTCTCCCCTCTGTCTCTCCCCTCTCCCTCCTCCTCTCTCCTCCCTCTCTCTCCTCTCTCCCTTTCCTCCCTCTCCCCCTCCCCCCTTCTCTCCCCCTCTCCCTCTCCCTCTCTCTCTCCCCCTCTGTCTCTCCCCCTCTCCCTCTCTCCCCTCTGTCTCTCCCCTCTCTCTCTCTCTCTCTCTCTCCCTCCTCTCTTCCCCCTCCCTCTCTCTCCCCTCTGTCTCTCCCCCTCTCTCCCTCTCTCCCCCTCTGTCTCTCCCCTCTCTCCTCCCTCTCTCTCCTCTCTCTCTCCCCTCTGTCTCTCCCCTCTCCCCCTTCCTCTCCTCCCTCTCTCCCCCTCTGTCTCTCCCCTCTCCCTCCCTCCCCCTCTCTCTCTCCCCCTCTCCCTCCCTCTCCTCTCCTCTCTCCCTCTGTCTCCCCCTCTCTCCCTCTCTCCCCTCTGTCTCTCCCCCTCTCCTCCCTCTCTCCTCTCTCTCTCCCCTCTGTCTCTCCCCCTCCCTTCCCTCTCTCCCCCCTCTGTCTCTCCCCTCGCCTCCCCTCTCCCCTCTGTCTCTCCCCTCTCCTCCCCTCTCTCCCCTCTGTCTCTCCCCCTCCTCCTCCCTCTCTCTCCCCTCTCTATCTCTCCCCTCTCATCCCTGCCTCCCCCTCTCCCCCTCTATCTCTCCCCTCTCCTCCCTCTCTCCCCCTCTGTCCCTCCCCTCCTCTGCTCTCCCCTCTCCCCCTCTATCTCTCCCCCTCTCCCTCCCCCCTCTCCCCCTCTGTCTCTCTCCCTCACCTCCCCCCTCTCCCCCTCTGTCTCTCCCCCTCGCCTCCCCCTCTCCCCCTCTGTCTCTCCCCCTCTCCTCCCTCTCTCCCTCTCTGTCTCTCACCCTCGCCTCCCCCTCTCCCCCCTCTGTCTCTCCCCCTCTCCTCCCTCTCTCCCCCTCTGTTCCTCCCCCTTTCCTCCCTCTCTCCCCCTCTGTCTCTCCCCCTCGCCTCCTCTCCTCCCTCTCTGTCTCTCTCTCCTTTCCTCCCTCTCTCCCTCTCTGTCTCTCCCACTCTCCTCCCTCTCTCCCTCTCTATCTCTCCCCCTCTCCTCCCTCTCTCCCCCTCTGTCTCTCCCCCTCACCTCCCTCTCTCCCCCTCTCCTCCCTCTCTCCCTCTCTGTCTGTGCCTCTCCATCTCTGTTTTTGAGCCTTTATTGTTCCCCCTTCTTTATGTATTAGCATCCTGCGTGTGTTTCTGTGGTTCCCGCTGAATATGCAATGAAAGCTGTGGGGTCATTGGTCCCCGCTCATTTTCATAATCTGGAATATTGAGAGAAGGAGGAAGGTTGGAAGGCTGGCAGGGAGGACTGATGTAGTTCCCTCTTCTTTATTTGAAGTTCTTTTTCTCTCTTCTCTTCTTTTTTCTCCTCTCTTTTACTCTCTCCTCCTCTCCTCCTTCCTACCTTTACTCTCTCCCCCTCTCCTCCTCTCCTCCTTCCTACCTTTACTCTCTCCTCTTCTCCTCCTCTCCTCCTTCCTACCTTTACTCTCTCCCCATCTCCTCCTCTCCTCCTTCCTTCCTTTACTCTCTCCTCCTCTCCTCCTTCCTACCTTTACTCTCTCCCCATCTCCTCCTTCCTTCCTTTACTCTCTCCTCTTCTCCTGCTCTCCTCCTTCCTACCTTTACTCTCTCCTCTTCTCCTGCTCTCCTCCTCCTCTCCTCCTTCCTACCTTTACTCTCTCCTCTTCTCCTGCTCTCCTCCTTCCTACCTTTACTCTCTCCTCTTCTCCTGCTCTCCTCCTCTCCTCCTTCCTACCTTTACTCTCTCCTCTTCTCCTGCTCTCCTCCTTCCTACCTTTACTCTCTCCTCTTCTCCTGCTCTCCTCCTCTCCTCCTTCCTACCTTTACTCTCTCCTCTTCTCCTGCTCTCCTCCTTCCTACCTTTACTCTCTCCTCTTCTCCTGCTCTCCTCCTCTCCTCCTTCCTACCTTTACTCTCTCCTCTTCTCCTGCTCTCCTCCTTCCTACCTTTACTCTCTCCTCTTCTCCTGCTCCTTAGGGAGGGTGAGAATGAAGGAGAGTTGGCTTCCCCTTATTCTGTCAAATGGATGATCTTAAATCATGAATCTGTTTATTGTCCCTATTTCTTTCTGTCTCAGTGTCTTTGCATTGTCAATGGGAATAGACCTTTTCAATTGTAAAATACACAAATAGTACAGCAATTCACATACAAACACTTGAAGAGGAGATTATTTTAAAGACAGTGTAAAAATGGTGTAATTTGTATTCGAAAGTATTTCATAACAGACCATGAACATAAAGGGAATAGCACATATATACATTTTTCATTAGTTATACTATTTTGATATTGAATACAGCGCTGTTGGGTAGGGCTTGCAAGTTAAGCATTTCACTGTACTTGTGCATGTGACAAATTAAACTTGAAACCACAACTAGGCTGTAGTATTTGGCTATAAACCTCATTTAGAACTTCCTGTCCAGCCCCTGTTGTCACAGTTATTAGGCAAATCAGCTTGAAATGCCTTGGCAGGTTAATTTATTTATGTGTTCACTAACTTCTGTTTCATTAGTGTCTTTGTTTACTACGTTAGCTGGAGGTGTCTGGACCCACCAGGCCTCTGCACCTCCTCTGCTCCTCTGTATCTGTCTATCCCCACACCAGGCCTCTGTAGCTCCCTCAGTGGTCTAAACTCTGTTGACTCGAGGGCCCCATCTCCTCTGCACCTCCTCTGCTCCTCTGTATCTGTCTATCCCCACACCAGGCCTCTGTAGCTCCCTCAGTGGTCTAAACTCTGTTGATTCGAGGGCCCCATCTCCTCTGCACCTCCTCTGTATCTGTCCCCATCTGTAGCTCCCTCAGTGGTCTAAACTCTGTTGACACCCCATCTCCTCTGCTGTCTATCCCCACACCAGGCCTCCTCTGTATCTGTCTATCCCCACACCAGGCCTCTGTAGCTCCCTCAGTGGTCTAAACTATGTTGATTCGAGGGCCCCATCTCCTCTGCACCTCCTCTGTATCTGTCTATCCCCACACCAGGCCTCTGTAGCTCCCTCAGTGGTCTAAACTCTGTTGACTCGAGGGCCCCATCTCCTCTGCACCTCCTCTGTATCTGTCTATCCCCACACCAGGCCTCTGTAGCTCCCTCAGTGGTCTAAACTCTGTTGATTCGAGGGCCCCATCTCCTCTGCACCTCCTCTGTATCTGTCTATCCCCACACCAGGCCTCTGTAGCTCCCTCAGTGGTCTAAACTCTGTTGACTCGAGGGCCCCATCTCCTCTGCACCTCCTCTGCTCCTCTGTATCTGTCTATCCCCACACCAGGACTCTGCACCTCCTCTGCTCCTCTGTATCTGTCTATCCCCACACCAGGCCAGAGCAGAGCAGATCAAATCAGTTCTTGGAGCCTCCAGGCTAAAATACAACACACAGCTCTGGGGGTCAATAGAAGTGACCTCTCTGGATGTGGACAGATTGTTGATGAAGCCTCAGTGAGGTTTGCTATTGCCTGTGTTGGCGCTGAGACGATTGGGGTCTGGAGGCCTGATGGTCATGGGAAGGTGAAGTGGGCAGACATGGGAATTCAGAACGGTAGTGATGCTTTGTTTTAGTTTATTACACCTGTGTTGTTCTGTGATATGTAGCTTATGTTTTATACATGGTTGGGTTCTGCATGATAATGTTGTTTTATTGAATTCTCCTCTTTCTCCTCCTCCTCCTCTTCCTCCTCATTGAGCTGGAAGTGTGTCCACAATGATATTTCACCATAACACATAAACGCTTTTGACATGTAATGGCAATATTCTATGAACAAATCCCTTTCTCTCTCCTTCTAATCCTTCTCTATCTCCTTCCCTTTGGTGTTGCCTGAGAGTAGGTGTCTACCCCCCCTCTCCCTCTCCCATGTTACCCTCTCACACTCTAGCTCTCTCTATGTCTCTCTCCTCCTCTCCTCTCTCTCCAATTCCTCCTTTCATCTCTCTCTCTCTCCCTGACTCCCTCTCTCCAGTGCTTCAGGGATTTGACTCTAACCGGCCCTGGCGCCCGTAATGAAACCAAATCTATTTAAAGCCAAAAGCGATGCAAGTTTTAATTTCCTATTCCAGACCTAACCTTTCTGGCTGCACAGCATTTCACATCCACTTAATAACTTTTACCCCTCCCTCCCTCCCTCCCTCCCTCGCTCCTCCCTCCCTCCCCTCCCTCCCTCCCCTCCCTCCCTCCCTCCCTCCCTCCCTCCCTCCCTCCCTCCCTCCCTCCCTCCCTCCCTCCCTCCCTCCCTCCCTCCCTCCCTCCCTCCCTCCCTCCCTCCCTCCCCTCCTCCTCCTCCCTCCTCCCTCCCTCCCTCCCTCCCCTCCCTCCCTCCCTCCCTCCCTCCCTCCTCCTCCCTCCTCCCTCCTCCCTCCCTCCCTCCTCCCTCCCTCCCTCCCTCCCTCCCTCCCTCCCTCCCTCCCCTCCCTCCCTCCTCCCTCCCTCCCTCCCTCCCTCCCTCCCTCCCTCCCTCCCTCCTCCCTCCCTCCCTCCCTCCCTCCCTCCCTCCCTCCCTCCCTCCCCCTCCCTCCCTCCCTCCCCCTCCCTCCCTCCCTCCTCCCTCCCTCCCTCCCTCCCTCCCTCCCTCCCTCCCTCCCTCCCTCCCTCCCTCCCCCTTTGTTTCCCTTCTCCCCTTCCTCCCCTCTCTGTGTGTTTCCTCTTTTAGTGGCCCCCTCATTGCTTGCAGAGGAGAGGAGAGGCGTAGGCTGCCTCTTCAAGGGCAATATCTGTCAAATGATTCCCCAGTGAAATTAAGATGAGAGAGAAAAGAGAAGATGATCAGGGAGGGGAGGGGAAGAGAAGGGGGGGGGCAGCAGCCAGCATTTCTTTTCTTCTAGTGCTCTTAATTCAGTCTTGTCTCACAAAACAAGTTAAATATATATCTATTGAAGTCTTCATGCTTTTTACATCTCAAAAGGATCAACTGGAAAGGAAAGATTTGTGTGAAATGTGAAAAGTATTTTTTTTTTTTGTCAAGAATATAATGAATGTTTTTTACATGATTGAATAGGGATCTATTATTTGGTTACACCCAGTATTACTATAGCAAGTGTTGGTTTTGTTTGGTGATGTAGCCTAGTTTCCATTTGAGATACAGATATTTAGGGGTATACAGTATAAATACAATCTCCAGAGATGAGGAATGTCTTATATTCCTTGCTATGCGGTGGTCTGGTATGCTGTGATCATAGGGGTTTAAGGGTTTAATAACCATCTTTGTGATGAGGAGTCAAGCCTGCCTCCCCTTCACAAACCCCCTCCCTGGGCTGTCAGTATGCACGGCTCCATCTGCTGGCTAGGACAGCTACTGCAGCCAGCAAACAATGGCAATTTAAACAACAAACAAACATTTCACTACTGTAACATCAATACAAAGAGACTTTCTCAAACTTTTAAAACCATTTTATTTGGATTATATTTGATCAATCGTATCAAATTTGTTGATACCGACAGCCCATCATTATATCCTCTGAAGCTTTAGTAACACTTAATGTGGACAATTTAAATTTACAGCTGATCCCTAAATGTCCAGAATTAAATTGTCATCGGTGTGTTTAAGTGTTACAGCGAAGCGTCCTGGTGTAGATAATGAACAGCCTTTATTAGACTGTGATTAGAGTTCCATCAGCAGTATTAAAAGTGGCAGGAGGAGAGAGGAGAAGCACGATAATGTCTGAGACCTGGGTAAGTCCTGTATTATCTAATAGGAGGACACATACTCTTCTCCTCTTCATTAATAGACAGTTAGCAGCAGAGAAGATAATGTAATATGAAGGTAATATCAAATGAACGTGGATGAAATGAGCTCTCTTGCCAAGTTTTTCTAAGTGGTGTCCAGCACTGGCTTTCTCATGCTTGGTTGCCAAGTCCTCCTTCAAATTCCACAGCCACGGAAAGACAGAGAGTGAGAGAGACAGAGAGAAAGAAAGCATGTCTTCTACGTTGTGCTGCTATACTGTATGTATCTTAACACTATGCCTCCGAGCTGCATTGATATATACCGGCCCTTTGACTCTACTCTACACATAACCATTAAGATCAGCTTTTTATAGTCTGGCTCCTTAGCCACACACACACACAGACACAGACACACACACAGACGCACACACGCACACACACACACACACACACTCCCACTCACACTCTATCACACACACACACACACACACACACAGACAGACACACACACAGACACACTCTAACACACACACACACAGACGCACGCACGCACGCACACACACACACACACTCCCACTCACACACACACTCGAGTGAGAGGGAGAGAGAAGGTCTGGGACTGCAGGAGTCACGTTCTTTAACACTCTCTCTGCGGTTTGAACAGATCTGTGTGTCTGGTACTGTTTCATCTCTTCTGTTATTAAATCAGCCTTTCACAGGTGTCACCTCTCCGTTGACATGCCTTACATCAGCCATACTGGTCTCTGATTGGTTTAGCCACTGTAGGATTTCACAGATAGTTAGTTGTTTTCTCTGTTGGGTGATTGTTGGATGAGAACGGGCCAGTGGGGCGGTCATCGGTGACAGTTGCTCAGAAACGCCCGTTTCAATATGCAAACTAGATGGAATATTATCTATGTAAGGCTGGTTACCTACTGAATATATTAGGATACATTCTCTAGTCTTCTGGTTTTATATAAAATGTTCTGCCATGGTACCAGACAAGATTTCAATTTTTTCTCAAATCCTAAACCTAGCACCTTGGCACCTAGACCTGGCTTTGTCAGTGTTGTGTAAGTGGCAGCCCCAGTTTCTGCTCTAGAACGTTTTTCATTCCTTGCCTGATGTCCTGACGTTGTTTTCTTTCAGTCTCTCAGCTTTCAACGCTGGCTGTCACATCATGTTTATCATCAATCATCCGAAATACTGACAAGTTGAAGAGAGAAAAACATACTGGAGAATTTGTGTATAACAAAGACAAATATTGAATCAAGATATCAAAATGGCACAAGATAAAATGTCTCTACTTTTGAGTTAAGACACAGACATGTTTTGTTTTGTACGGTTTAGTTTCATTTGAAATGTATTATTTTTGAGAGACCCTACTGTAGTTCTTTCTGTTACATATGGCTGGTTCAGTGGCTGATACTCCCTCTTATGTTTTTCATTTTACAACATTTATCATTTATGCAGTATATTCTGTTATATAATCCTTTACGGATTTGTACTCTCATTTACTGCTTTGGTAATCAACAATGCTACATAGTTGCCTTGTCGAAGAAACAGATCGGCAGGGAGGGTAGCATTTAATGCTACGTCAAAACAGAATATTTAAGGGAGATGTAATGTTTCATTCATGATGTGATTCACAGTGTAATGTAAATCACATACAGTCATTTGTCTCTGTGTGGTGGCCTGTTATTAATGCATTTTATGTAGCCCTAACAGCGACTCTTTCAAGTACTGTTGTTTTCAGCTTTCCTCAGATGAATCAAATGATGATACATGTTACCCCCACTCACGAGAACATAATGATTCATCCTTTGTCTTAATTTGAATTGTAACGCATAAATGCATGTGTTATTCATGTCGCTTACACTCACGCACCCCACATACTCCCCACATACACACACACACACACACACGCACACGCACGCACACGCACACACACACATATAGACATAGATGTATGCCTCTGTGCTACAATAGGGAGCTTTAGTCAGTCAGTGAAGTCTGCTGGGGATGAATGCTGCTGCGTAATAGTCATTGTAAAAACAGGAGGAAGAGGGGAGGGAGGGAGGCTCCTGCATGTCGATAGAGGGATGGAGCGATGGAGGAAAAGACCCCTTCTCCCTCACCCAGAAGCATCTGGCTGTGTGCTCTGTGACTTTGTGTCAGCAGTTTGTCTTGTGCATAGTTAATGAAAGAGAGACATACTGTGGGCAGGAGGCCACTTGGCATGAGCCCTCAGAGCCTTCTCTCTCTCCTGCGCTCTCCATTTCCCTCTCCTCTTTCCCCTCCTCTCCTCCTCTTCTACTTACGTCAACAGAATCCCCACAAATGAGATATTTCCTCAGGAGGAAATGCTGGGGAGCAAGGTCTCCCTCTGCCTGCCTGCCTGCCTGACTGCCTGCCTGCCTGCCTGCCTGCCTGCCTGCCTGCCTGCCTGCCTGCCTGTCTGCCTGTCTGTCTGTCTGTCTGTCTGTCTGTCTGTGTCTCAAATGTAATGGAAGACTCTATGGTGTTTTCCTTCAATATTTTCTATTTTTCACTGTCTCTCTCACTCTCTTTTTATCAATTTGAGGTTTAGACTAGGTGGAACCCGTGGTGAATTGTTCTAATGAAAGGAACAGAGGAGGAGAGAGAGAGAGAGAGCAGGAAAGGGGAAAAGAGAAAGTGCATCCTTGGTGACGTGTGAAAAGAAACACCAAGAAATTGGGAGAAAAACAAGAAAGAATAGTTAGAAATAAAAACAAAACATCTCCAATTAAGGGGAATCCAATCCTGGTCCTAGATAGTCCAGTTTTTCCTTTGTCGCTAAACTCCTGCAGTTTCTACCACCTACATTGACTTCCTTTCAGTTCTCTACCTGCATGTCTATCTGTCTATGGCACAATATGTGTGTGTGTGTGTGTGTGTGTGTGTGTATAACACATGGAGCTTAATGTAGACAGCAGCTACCTCTCTGAGCTCTGGACAAGGAGCCAATAGACATGTGAAGCCAGTCAGCCAGGCCTAGCCAGCCATATTTATGATGATATGCAGGCAGGTCACAATGTGATATCTCTCACCAATCCACCAATCATGTATCGATCGGCTCAGTCTGCGGCCAGACAGAGCTGATGGATGACCGAGGAAGCCACTCTGACAGCAGGCATGTCCAATCACACCAGACGGGGATGCGTTTGCTTCGCACCAATCCAATCAGCTGCAGCAGCCCTCATGTTTTATCTATGTCAGTTTGACAGTGATGCATAACGCAGAGAGGAAAGAAGGAACGGAGGGGGTGGTAGAAAAAAGGCCCAGTAAACAAGTGAGAAAATCTGTTTTCCTCCCTGTCTAGCCATGTGAACACTATCCCCAGCCCTGTTTTCCTCCCTGTCTAGCCATGTGAACACTATCCCCAGCCCTGTTTTCCTCCCTGTCTAGCCATGTGAACACTATCCCCAGCCCTGTTTTCCTCCCTGTCTAGCCATGTGAACCCTATCCCCAGCCCTGTTTTCCTCCCTGTCTAGCCATGTGAACACTATCCCCAGCCCTGTTTTCCTCCCTGTCTAGCCATGTGAACACTATCCCCAGCCCTGTTTTCCTCCCTGTCTAGCCATGTGAACACTATCCCCAGCCCTGTTTTCCTCCCTGTCTAGCCGTGTGAACACTATCCCCAGCCCTGTTTTCCTCCCTGTCTAGCCGTGTGAACACTATCCCCAGCCCTGTTTTCCTCCCTGTCTAGCCGTGTGAACACTATCCCCAGCCCTGTTTTCCTCCCTAGCCGTGTGAACACTATCCCCAGCCCTGTCTAGCCATGTGAACACTATCCCCAGCCCTGTTTTCCTCCCTGTCTAGCCGTGTGAACACTATCCCCAGCCCTGTTTTCCCCTGTCCCTGTCTCCCTGTCTAGCCGTGTGAACACTATCCACAGCCCTGTTTTCCTGTCCTCCCTGGTCCCCAGCCCTGTTTTCCTCCCTGCTAGCCATGTGAACACTATCCCCAGCCCTGTTTTCCTCCCTGTCTAGCCATGTGAACACTATCCCCAGCCCTGTTTTCCCCTCCCTGTCTAGCCGTTTTCCTCCCTGTGAACACTATCCCCAGCCCTGTTTTCCTCCCTGTCTAGCCGTGTGAACACTATCCCCAGCCCTGTTTTCCTCCCTGGTCTAGCCGTGTGAACACTATCCCCAGCCCTGTTTTGCTCCCTGTCTAGCCATGTGAACACTATCCCCAGCCCTGTTTTCCTCCCTGTCTAGCCGTGTGAACACTATCCCCAGCCCTGTTTTCCTCCCTGTCTAGCCGTGTGAACACTATCCCCAGCCCTGTTTTCCTCCCTGTCTAGCCGTGTGAACACTATCCCCAGCCCTGTTTTCCTCCCTGTCTAGCCCTGTGTGAACACTATCCCCAGCCCTGTTTTCCTCCCTGTCTAGCCGTGTGAACACTATCCCCAGCCCTGTTTTCCTCCCTGTCTAGCCATGTGAACACTATCCCAGCCCTCCCCAGCCCTGTTTTCCTCCCTGTCTAGCCATGTGAACACTATCCCCAGCCCTGTTTTCCTCCCTGTCTAGCCATGTGAACACTATCCCCAGCCCTCCCTGTTTTCCTCCCTGTTTTCCTCCTGTCTAGCCATGTGAACACTATCCCCAGCCCTGTTTTCCTCCACTATCCCCAGCCCTGTTTTCCTCCCTGTCTAGCCATGTGAACACTATCCCCAGCCCTGTTTTCCTCCCTGTCTAGCCGTGTCTAGCCGTGTGAACACTATCCCCAGCCCTGTTTTCCTCCCTGTCTAGCCGTGTGAACACTATCCCCAGCCCTGTTTTCCTCCCTGTCTAGCCGTGTGAACACTATCCCCAGCCCTGTTTTCCTCCCTGTCTAGCCGTGTGAACACTATCCCCAGCCCTGTTTTCCTCCCTGTCTAGCCATGTGAACACTATCCCCAGCCCTCCCCAGCCCTGTTTTCCTCCCTGTCTAGCCGTGAACAACACTATCCCCAGCCCTGTTTTCCTCCCTGTCTAGCCGTGTGAACACTATCCCCAGCCCTGTTTTCCTCCCTGGTCTAGCCGTGTGAACACTATCCCCAGCCCTGTTTTCCTCCCTGTCTAGCCATGTGAACACTATCCCCAGCCCTGTTTTCCTCCCTGTCTAGCCTTGTGAACACTATCCCCAGCCGTGTTTTCCTCCCTGGTCTAGCCATGTGAACACTATCCCCAGCCCTGTTTTCCTCCCTGTCCCATGTCACTATCCCCATGTTTTCCTCCTGAACACTATCCCCAGCCCTGTTTTCCTCCCTCCCTGTCTATCCCCAGCCCTGTGTGAATACCCCAGCCCTGTTTTCCTCCCTGTCTAGCCGTCCCAGCCCTGTTTTCCTCCCTGTCTAGCCGTGTGAACACTATCCACAGCCCTGTTTTCCTCCCTGTCTAGCCGTGTGAACACTATCCCCAGCCCTGTTTTCCTCCCTGTCTAGCCATGTGAACACTATCCCCAGCCCTGTTTTCCTCCCTGTCTAGCCGTGTGAACACTATCCCCAGCCCTGTTTTCCTCCCTGTCTAGCCGTGTGAACACTATCCCCAGCCCTGTTTTCCTCCCTGTCTAGCCCTGCCCTTTTCCTCCCTGTCTAGCCATGTGAACACTATCCCCAGCCCTGTTTTCCTCCCTGTCTAGCCATGTGAACACTATCCCCAGCCCTGTTTTCCTCCCTGGTCTAGCCTCCCTGTCTAGCCGTGAACACTATCCCCAGCCCTGTTTTGCTCCCTGTCTAGCCGTGTGAACACTATCCCCAGCCCTGTTTTCCTCCCTGTCTAGCCCTGTTTTCCTCCCTGTGAACACTATCCCCAGCCCTGTTTTCCCCCTCCCTGTCACTAGCCGTGTGAACACTATCCCCAGCCCTGTTTTCCTCCCTGTCTAGCCGTGTGAACACTATCCCCAGCCCTGTTTTCCTCCCTGTCACTAGCCCTGTTTTCCTCCCTGTCTAGAACACTATCCCCAGCCCTGTTTTCCTCCCTGTCTAGCCGTGTGAACACTATCCCCAGCCCTGTTTTCCTCCCTGTTTTCACTCCCTGTCTAGCCGTGTGAACACTATCCCCAGCCCTGTTTTCCTCCCTGTCTAGCCGTGTGAACACTATCCACAGCCCTGTTTTCCTCCCTGTCTAGCCGTGTGAACACTATCCCCAGCCCTGTTTTCCTCCCTGTCTAGCCGTGTGAACACTATCCCCAGCCCTGTTTTCCTCCCTGTCTAGCCGTGTGAACCGTGTGAACACTATCCCCAGCCCTGTTTTCCTCCCTGTCTAGCCGTGTGAACACTATCCCCAGCCCTGTTTTCCTCCCTGTCTAGCCGTGTGAACACTATCCCCAGCCCTGTTTTCCTCCCTGTCTAGCCATGTGAACACTATCCCCAGCCCTGTTTTCCTCCCTGTCTAGCCGTGTGAACACTATCCCCAGCCGTGTTTTCCTCCCTGTCTAGCCGTGTGAACACTATCCCCAGCCTACTGTATGTATCTCTCTCTCTCTCTCTCTCTCTCTCTTTCTCTGTCTGTGTCTTCAAAGAAACAATTTTCTTTGTTGTTTTTATATCATACTTTTGTGTGTTTCTTTATTTTACCCTCCTGCCTCTGCCTTGCTGTGGTAAACACTCATAGATTGCCTCTTTTCTCTGGAGGTTAAATCGGAACAAATCAAAACGCTCATCCTTCCATGTTCTTTTCTTCCTTCTCTTTCTTTTCATTCTTTCTCTCTTTTTTCCCTCCTCCTCCATCAAGTTGAAGCAAATGGAGCGTCATTGTGCCTTTCATCTCAGAAAGGCAAGTGAGTGCGGCCCAAAACCACAGAAGTTAATGTTGTGTAGCTTTGAACTGCAGTGAGCTGAGGAAATACCAAGGCCTAGGATGAAAAGCAGAGCACAAAGGAAAAGTGATACAGGAGGGAACTAACCTTGTCTGGCTCTGATGTTCCTCTTTACGCTACAGTATATATAGAGCCTACAGAAAGTATTCATACCCCTTGATTAAATCCTGAATTCAAAATTAATCTTGTTTTTTTTTTTACACACAATGGCCCATAATGACGAAGTGAAAACATGTTTTTCATTTTATTTGCAAATTTATTGAAAATGAAATAGAGAAATATCTCATTTACATAAGTATTCAATACATGTTAGAATCCAATTTAGCAGTGATTACAGATTGGAGTCTTTCTGGGTGAGTCTCTAAGAGCTTTGCACACCTGTATTGGACAATATTTGCACATTATTATTTTCAGAATTCTTCAAGCTTTGTCAAGTTGGTTGTTGATCATTGCTAGGCAGCCATTTTCAAGTCTTGCCATAGATTTTCAAACCGACTTAAGCCAAAACTGTAACTAGGCCACTTAGGAACATTCAATGTCATCTTGGTAAGCAACTCCAGCGTATATTTGGCTTTGTGTTTTACATTATTGTCCTGCTGAAAGGTGAATTTGTCTCCCAGTGTCTGTTGGAAAGCAGAATGAAACAGGTTTTCCTTTAGGATGTTGCCTTTGATTAGCTTTATTCCATTTATTTTTATCCCCAAAAAACTCCCTAGTCCTTGCTAATGAGAAGCATACCCATAACATGATGCAGCCACCACCATCCTTGAAAATATGAAGAGTGGTACTTAGTGATGTGTTGTGTTGGATTTGCCCCATAACGCTTTGTATTAAGGACATAAAGTTCATTTCTTTGCCACATTTTTTGCAGTTTTACTTTAGTGCCTTGATGCAAATAGGATGCATGTTTTAGAATATTTTTATTCAGTACAGGCTTCTGGCAGGTATTGTGGAGTAACTGCATGGTGAAATCCCTGAGCGGTTTCCTTCCTCAACGGTAACTGAGTTAGGAAGGATGCCTGTATCTTTGTAGAGACTGTGTGTATTGATACACCATCCAAAGTGTAATTAATAACTTCACCATGCTCAAAGGGATATTCAATGTCCGTTTCTTTTTTAACAATCTACCAAACCTCCCTGGTCTTTGTTGTTGAATCTGTGTTTGAAATTCACTGCTCGACTGAGGGACCTTACAGATAATTGTATGTGTGGGATACAGAGATGAGGTAGTCATTCAAAAATCATCTTAAACACGATTATTGCACACATAGTCCATGCAACCATGTGACTTGTTAACTTCTTGACGCTACCCATCCCTGTCGGAGGATCATTTTCGTCAGCAACCGCTGAATAGCATAGCGCAACAGTCAAATAATATTACTAAAAAATATTCATATTCATGAAATCACAAGTGCAATATTGCAAAACACAGCTTAGCCTTTTGTTAATCCACCTGTTGTCTCAGATTTTGAAATTATGCTTTACAGCGAAAGCAATCCAAGCGTAAGTTTAACTTAAGTTTATCGATAGCCTAGCATAGCATTATGTACACTTAGCATCAGGAAGCTTGGTCACGAAAATCAGAACGCAATCAAATTAATCGTTTACCTTAGATGATCTTCAGATGTTTTCACTCACGAGACTCCCAGTTACACAACAAATGTTCCTTTTGTTCCATAAAGATTATTTTTATACCCAAAATACCGACGTTTGTTTGTCGCGTTATGTTCAGAAATCCACAGGAAAGAGCGGTCACGACAATGCAGACAGAAATTCCAAATAGTCTTCATAATGTCCACAGAAACATGTCAAACGTTTTTTATAATCATTCCTCGGGTAGTTTTTAAAATATATATTCGATAATATATCAACCGAGGTTTTAGGTTTTTCAATGACAGCGGGAGGAACAATGACGGCTGTACTCACTCCGAGAGCCCTCACCTATCCACTTACGCAATGTGATCTTTCACGCTCATTTTTCAAAATCTGGTTGATATCCCTTTAAATGGAGGATAGGCATGCATAGGGACAGAAGGGTTTCAAAATAAAAGGTACTTCCTGATTGGATTTTCCTCAGGGTTTCGCCTGCAATATCAGTTATGTTATACTCACAGACAATATTGTGACAGTTTTGGAAACTTTAGAGTGTTTTCCTTCCTAATCTGTCAATTATATGCATATTCTAGCATCTGGTCCTGAGAAATAGGCCGTTTACTTTGGGAACATTATTTTTACAAACATAAAAATAGTGCCCCCAAGCTTCAAGAGGTTAAAAACGTTTTTAATCCTGAACTTATTTAGGCTTGCAAAGGGGTTGAATAGTTATTGAGTCAAGACATTTCATCCTTTTTCAATTTAATTCATTTGTAAACATGTCTAAAAACATAATTCCACTTTGAAATGACAGAGTATTGTGTGTAGGCTAGTGACTGGCACCACATCTCTCTCTCTATTTATACGGTATCAGTCAAAAGTTTCTACATTGTAGAATAATATTGAAGCTATCAAAACTATGAAATAACACATACGGAATCATGTCGTAACCAAATAAGTGTTAAACAAATCAAATATATTGTATATTTGAGATTCTTCAATGTAGCCACCCTTTGCCTTGATGACAGCTTTGCACACGCTTGGCATTCTCTCAACCAGCTTTATGAGGTAGTCATCTGGAATGCATTTCAATTAACAGGTGTGCCTTGTTAAGTTCATTTGGAATTTCTTTCCCTAATGCATTTGAGCCAATCAGTTGTGTTGTGACAAGGTAGGTGTGGTATACAGAAGATAGACCTATTTGGTGAAAGACCAAGTCCATATCATGGCAAGAACAGCTCAAATAAGCAAAGAGAAATGACAGTCAATCATTACTTTAAGACATGAACATCAGTCAGTATGCAAAATTTCAAGGACTTTGAAAGTTTCTTCAAGCGCAGTCACAAAAACCATCAAGCGCTATGATGAAACTGGCTCTCATGAAGACCGCAACAGAAAAGGAAGACCCATAGTTACCTCTGCTGCAGAGGATAAGTTCATTACAGTTACCAGCATCAGAAATTGCAGCCCAAATAAATGCTTCACGGAGTTCAAGTAACATACATATCTCAACATCAACTGTTCAGAGGAGACTGGGTGAATCAGGCCTTTGGTCAAATTGCTGCAAATAAATAACTACTAAAAGAAACCAATAAGAAGAAGAGACTTGTTTGGGCCAAGAAACACGAGCAATGAACATTAGACCGGTGGAAATCTGTCCTTTGGTCTGATGAGTTCAAATTTGATATTTTTGCTCCAACAGCAGTGTCTTTGTGAGATGCAGAGTAGGTGAACGGATGATCTCCTCATGTGTGGTTCGCACCGTGAAGGTGTGATGGTGTGGGAGTGCTTTGCTGGTGACACTGTCTGTGATTTATTTAGAATTCAAGGCACACTGAACCCGCATGGCTACCACAGCATTCTGCAGTGATACGCCAACCTATCTGGTTTGAGATTAGTGGGACTATCATTTGTTTTTCAACAGGATAATGACCCAAAACACACCTCCAGGCTATGTAAGGGCTAGTTGACCAAGAAGGAGAGTGATGGAGTGCTGCATCAGATGACCTGACCTCCACAATCACCTAACCTCAACCCAATTGAGATGGTTTGGGATGAGTTGGACCGCAGAGTGAAGGAACAGCAGCCAACAAGTGCTAAGCACATGTGGGAACTCCTTTAAGATTGTTGGAAAAACATTCCAGGTGAAGCTGGTTGAGATAATGCCAAGACTGTGCAAAGCTGTCATCAAGGCAAATGGTGGCTACTTTGAAGAATCTCAAATATAAAATATATGTTGATTTGTTTAACACTTTTTTGGTTACTACATGATTCCATATGTGTTATTTCATAGTTTTGATGTCTTCACTATTATTCTACAATTTAGAAAATAGTAAAAATAAAGAAAAACCCTTGAATGTGTAGGTATGTCCAAATTTGGACTAGTACTGTATATACAGTGCCTTCAGAAAGCATTCAGAAAATTTGACTTTTTCTATGTTAATTTACTTTACCGCCTTATCTAAAATTGATTAAATATTTGTTTTTCCTCAGCAATCTACACACAATACCACATAAGGACAACACAAAAAAACATTTTTTGACATGTTTGATAATTTATTAAGTTTTCAGACCCTTTGCTATGAGACTCGAAATTGAGCACAGGTGCATCCTGATTCCATTGATCATCCTTGAGATGTTGATTGGAGTCCACCTTGATTGGAGGCCACCTGTGGTAAATTCAGTTGATTGGACATATTTTGGAAAGGCACACACCTGTCTATATAAGGTCCCACAGTTGACAGTGCATATCAGATCAAAAAACAAGCCATGAGTCGAAGGAATTGTCCGTAGAGCTCTGAGACAGGATTATGTCGAGGCACGTATCTTGGGAATGGTACCAAAACATCTCTGCAGCATTGAAGGTCCCCAAGAACACAGTGGCCTCCATCATTCTTAAATGGAAGAAGTTTGGAACCACCAAGACTCAAGAGCTGGCCGCCCATCCAAACTGATCAATCGGGGGGAGACGGGCCTTGGTCAGGGAGGTGACCAAGAACACAATGTTCCATCTAACAGAGACCTAGAGTTCCTCTGTGGAGATGGGAGAACCTTCCAGAAGAACAACCATCTCTGCAGCACTCCACCAATCAGATCTTTATGGTAGAAAGTCTTGATTGGAAGCCACTCCAGTAAAAAACAAGATTCTCTGGTCTGATGAAACCAAGATTGAACTCTTTGGTCGGAATGCCAAGCGCCACGTCTGGAGGAAACCTGGCACCATCCCTACGGTGAAGCATGGTGGTGGCAGCATCATGCTGTGGGGATGATTTTCAGCAGCGGGTACTGGGAGACTAGTCAGGATCGAGACAAAAATGAACGGAGCAAAGTACAGAGAGATCCTTAATGAAAACCTGCTCCAGAGCACTCAGGACCTTAGACTGGGGCGAAGGTTTACCTCCAACAGGTTAATAACCCTAAGCACACAGCCAAGACAATGCAGGAGTGGCTTCGGGACAAGTCTCTGAATGTCCTTCAGTGGCCTAGCCAGAGCCCGGACTTGAACCCGATCGAACATCTCTGGAGAAACCTGAAAATACCTGTGCAGCAACGCTCCCCGTCCAACCTGGCAGAGCTTGAGAGGATCTGCAGAGAGGAATGGGAGAAACTCCCCAAATACTGAGTAATGGGTGTGAATACTGATATAAATGGCATATTTCAGTTTTCTTTTTAATACATTTACAAAAATTTCTACAAAAGAGTTTTTGCTTTGTCATTTTGGGGTATTATATGTAGATTGATGAGGGAAAAAGAGTAAGGCTGTAAAGTAACAAAATGTTAAAGTCAAGGGGTCTGAATACTTTTCGAATGCACTGTATATACAGTTGATGTCGGAAGTTTACATACACTTTAGTTGGAGTCATTAAAACTAGTTTTTCCACTCCACATATTTCTCGTTGACAAACTATAGTTTTGGCAAGTCGGTTAGGACATCTACTTTGTGCATGACGCAAGTCATTTTTTCAACAATTGTTTACAGACAGATTATTTCACTTATAATTCACTGTATCGCAATTCCAGTGGGTCAGAAGTTTACATACACTAAGTTGACTGTGCCTTTAAACAGCTTGGAAAATTCCAGAAAATTATGTCATGGCATTAGAAGCTTCTGTTAGGCTAATTTACATAATTTGAGTCAATTGGAGGCGTACCTGTGGATATATTTCAAGGCCTACCTTCAAACTCAGTGCCTCTTTGCTTGACATCATGGGAAAATCAAAAGAAATCAAGACCTCAGAAAAACAATTGCAGACCTCCACAGTCTCTTTCTCTCTCACTCAGGAGAGATACCTGTGTACTCTAACGTTCATGTATCTGGAGAATGTCTGTTCCTAGTACTGTAATAACGATACAGAACCCATCATAGTTGGTGGGTAGGGAGTTCAAGTAAGAGAGTTTGAAAAACAAACGAGACAGTATGAGGTTATGTGAGAGAGGAAAACTCTGGACGGTAGCATAGTAGGATAGAACACTAGGTTGAAGTGTGAAGGCTGTCCCCCCCCCTCTCCTACCTCAGCCCCTCTTCTTCCCCCTCCCCCCGTTTGTCCTGACGGTGTGCCAGGGTTGGGTGATTACCGGCTCTCTCCCCAATTATGGGCTGATTATTCCGCTCTAATTGACTGGGGAGATATGCAAATGGCTGTCATTTGGGATGATAAAGGATGCGTGGCGCAGGATGCACTGCATTATTTAGCCGTGTGGCTGCTCTGTGCGGCGGGCGAGCGGGCGGGCGGGCATGGAGGGTGGGAGGCAGCAGCACGGCGTGAAGGATGTGGCAGGTGCTTTAATTGCAGAGGAGAGAGAGAGGTTAAGCTGAATGAGCAGTTGAATTAGAAATTAGGAATTTGGCTGTTTTATTTATTTATTTTCTATTCCTCCCTTCGCTTTAAGTTCCTTCTCTGTCTCTGGGGTGAGTGGAGAGGAGGAGGGGTAGGGGTGAGTATGTCTCTGGGGTGAGTGGAGAGGAGGAGGGTTGGGGGGGTGAGTGTGTCTCTGGGGTGAGTGGAGAGGAGGAGGGGTGGGGTTGAGTATGTCTCTGGGGTGAGTGGAGAGGAGGAGGGTTGGGGGTGAGTATGTCTCTGGGGTGAGTGGAGAGGAGGAGGGGTGGGGGGTGAGTATGTCTCTGGGGTGAGTGGAGAGGAGGAGGGGTGGGGGGTGAGTATGTCTCTGGGGTGAGTGGAGAGGAGGAGGGGTGGGGGGTGAGTATGTCTCTGGGGTGAGTGGAGAGGAGGAGGGTTGGGGGTGAGTATGTCTCTGGGGTGAGTGGAGAGGAGGGGGGGTGGGGGGGGGTGAGTATGTCTCTGGGGTGAGTGGAGAGGAGGAGGGGTGGGGGGTGAGTATGTCTCTGGGGTGAGTGGAGAGGAGGAGGGGTGGGGGGGGTGAGTATGTCTCTGGGGTGAGTGGAGAGGAGGAGGGGTGGGGGGTGAGTGGAGAGGAGGAGTATGGCATAGCGGAATTCCATAAATAAAAACATTAGTAGATGCAATAAGAACATAATGAATAGGTGCTGTAGGGGTGGAGTGGAGGAGGGGTGGAGTGTAGAAGGAAAGGAGGGGATGAAGGGATGAGGGGTGAAGGGGAGGATGGGTAGAGGGGTGGAGGGTAGAAGGGGAGGAGGGGTGGTGGGGAGTGGTCTGCTTATGTATTAAACCAGTTAGAGCCTTTGTGGTGAATGAAAAAACAATATTTCAACAGCTCAAATATTAACGGCCTGCCTGGCTTGTCGACTCTCATCAAGGTCCCCTCTTTTAAATGGAAGACTGGTATATTTAAATAAAAACTGTTTAGTGGAATAATAAATATTAGACGGCAAGGTTTGTGGGGTGGCAACTTCAGCCTCAATATACGGTACAAAGGGACTATCCTGAACATGTATCTAGAGATTAAAGGTTGAGCTGTGGAGGGCTGGGGTACTTTATCGTCGTCATTGTTCAGAGAGACAATGAGGCAGTGCGTTAAGTGAATAGGGCCGGTGTGCGTTAAGCGCTCGTTCTGCTCGGCCCGGCTCTATCAAGCTCTGTCGTATTATCAGGGGGAATCACAGTGAAACTCAACACTAATCCCCTGGTTTGGAGACAAGCGCCACCAGATTTGGGCGTCTTTACAGGCTTAGGAGTAATAGGGCTTCAAACGGGTCCTCCAAACAGACTCTCTTCCTATCTCCACATTACTGAGGGCTTAGAGAGGGAGAGTTATCACTCCGCAAGCTGCATATCACCCCAACGACAAATAACACTAATGGGCTAGTTTTAGCATTAGTGCTCTCACACATAGCAGACTGGCAACATGTGCGTGGTGGTAGGTTGTCTGGCTGCCTTATTAGCCTGAGGACTGTAGATACACTCAGGACGTGTGTGTATGCACCCAGCAGACCAGACTTGGTTGCAGACAGACATGGACAGTCCAAGAAGTAGACATTGGCTTTGGGGGGGGGGGGGGGGGGGCTGGCTGTATGTCTATAGAAGTGAGAGAACTCTAGAAACATTATGTTAACTACTAGTGTGTCTGAAGAGGAAGTCTATTTTTTGCCTGTCTGTGTTTTGGTGTTGAAAGTCTAGACAGTTGTTTTTGTTATTATGCTGCGGGAGTATTATCATGAGATTGCCTGTTCCTTTGTGCAGCCATTGTAGCGAAATAGAAAAGCACATATTGCTTTCTGACACTGTGTCTCTCCTGCAACTATACAGGCCCGGAACAGTTTGTTCTCGCTCTGCTTTTTTTTGAGACAAAGAAAAGAGAGAAACTACTTGCTTGAACATGTAAATAAATGTAATTGTAAACATGGTAGCGTCCCTCAGATTGGGTCCTATAGTCCTGTCTGTAGAACACAGCATTTCCCTCACATCCTAGTTCCACATATGTTGCCTGATCTGGTGATATAGCCTGGGACAGGAGTGTTTTCCTGACGACACGGTCTGTTCTTGGATGTCTTGGTTTAATGGTTGGTGTTATTGCACAGACAGGCAGGCCGAGAGAGGCTCCTGTAGCATCCTTTCAGAGATGTTCCTCTATGACAGAAGAGGACTTGGCATTGAGTGCAGCAAGCTCCTGGGCTGCTTGGGATGTCATCATGGCACCCAGCCAGCCATGGAGATGTGAGATGGAACCTGACTTCCCAACAGTGCCACCTGTGACACAAAGGACAACAGGCACTGGGACATTTATCAGGAGTCAGGAGACTGATATGACTGTTGTATGGCCCATAATGACTTCTCCTGATCAGAGAGCTCGGTCGGACAGCAGCATGGCCAGATGGTTTTGGAGCCTGTGGCTTAGCAGAAAACTCTCCTCAGATCATTCAAATGATTCATCATCATCATCATCATCATCATTTCCACCCCAACCACCACCACAACTAACACATCATCATCATCATCGTCACTGTCATCTCCACAACCAACAGCATCAGCATCATCATCATACTCATCATCATCATCACTGTTATCATCACAATCAATACCATCATTATCATCATTACTGTCATCACCACAACCAACAGCCTTATCATCATCATCACTGTTATCATCACAACCAATACCATCATCATCATCATCACTGTCATCACCACAACCATCATCATCACAACCAACATCATCATCATCACTGTCATCACCACAACCAACAGCATCATCATCATCATCACTGTCATCATCACAACCAACACCATCATAATCATCATCACTGTCATCACCACAACCATCATCATCACAACCAACATCATCATCATCACTGTCATCACCACAACCAACAGCATCATCATCATCATCACTGTCATCACCACAACCAACACCATCATCATCATCTTCACTGTCATCACCACAACAATCAGCATCACCTGCATCACTATAACCAACACCACCAGCATCATTATAATCATCATCATCATCATCACTGTCATCCCCACAACCAACAGCATCATCATCATCATCATCATCATCATCATCACCGTCATCACCACAACCAACACCATCATCATCATCTTCACTGTCATCACCACAACAATCAGCATCACCTGCATCACTATAACCAACACCACCAGCATCATTATAATCATCATCATCATCACTGTCATCCCCACAACCAACACCATCATCATCATCACTGTCATCACCACAACCAACACCATCATCATCATCACTGTCATCACCACAACTATCAGCATCACTTGCATCACTATAACCAACACCACCAGCATCATCATCATCATCATCACTGTCATCACCACAACTATCAGCATCACTTGCATGACTATAACCAACACTACCAGCATCATTATAATCATCATCATCTTCATCATCATCATCACTGTCATCACCACAACTATCAGCATCACTTGCATCACTATAACCAACACCACCAGCATCATCGTCATCATAATCATCATCATCATCATCATCACTGTCATCCCCACAACCAACACCATCAGCATCATCGTCATCATCAGCAACACCATCAGCATCATCATCATCATCATCATTACTGTTATCACCACAACCAACACCATCAGCATCATCATCATAATTATCATCATCATTACTGTTATCACCACAATCAACACCATCAGCATCATCATCATCATCATCATTACTGTTATCACCACAACCAACACCATCAGCATCATCATCATAATTATCATCATCATTACTGTTATCACCACAATCAACACCATCAGCATCATCATCCTCGTCATTAGCATTATAATCTTTCTCTCTCACTCGCTCAGTTTGTTTTTATCTCCTGCAAACACATGAACACATCTCTCTCCTCTGCCTTTCTGAGCCTATGCCAGCTCTGTACTCTGTAGCTGGGAGTGTTAGCGTTTTGTGAGTTCCTCTCTGTCTGTACATGGTATTTAGTCGCACCTTGTGAACGGTATAACAGTGAGCTCTCTACATGGGGCATCCCATTACACTCCACTCCCCCAGTCCCTCCCTGACACACAACCATTCAGAAAATAATTTGCATGGCATTTCATTTCATAATTTGCATGGCATTTCATTTAATAATTTGCATGGCATTTCATTTCATAATTTGCATGCCATTTTAATTCATAATTTGCATGGCATTTCATTTCGTAATTTGCATGACATTTCATTTACTCACTTCAGCGTTTTGGGGAAGAAAAATATCTTAAGTGTAATAGCATTTCCACTGCTACATTCTTAGAAAAAAAGTATTCTAAAAGGGTTATTCGACTATCGCCATAGGAGAACCCTTTTTGGTTCCAGGTATAACCCTTTGATTTCCTCTGTGGAAAGAGTTAGACCTGGAACCAAAAGCGTTCTACCTGCAGCCAAAAAGGGTTCTTCAAAGGGTTCTCCTATGGGAACAGCCGAAGAACCCTTTTAGGTCCTAGATAGGACCTTTTTTTCTAAGAGAGAGGGAGCAGCAGCACAGCAGTCCGAAGGCAGTAACGAGAACAGTGGGTCCGTGAGAGAGTGAGAGAGTCCCCAGAGGGCTCACAACAGACATCTATTAGACCTAATTACAGCTGTCATCATTCTATTTACTCAGAGCAAAGAGAGGAATAAAGAGAGAAATACCAGTGGGTACAGCAGTTGAGCATTTGATAGCAACATGGGCGATTAACATTTGAATCTTTGGATTTTAAATGTAACTTTTCCCCTCCATTAGAGTTTCCCCTTGTATGTCACTGCAGACACTTTGAATACCATATTTTAACCTGTTCATGTCCTGTGTGAGGATATCTTAATAACTGGAAACAGAGAGAGAGAGAGAGAGAGAGAACTCTCCCCACCCACACACACACCCTCCACCATTCCTCACCCTCCTACCCACCAGCCTCTCTGTCATCCCCGCTGCTGTGCCACTGTGACTAGGCTGAGTCAGCTAGCCTGTCTGGCCTGGTGGCAGGGCGGTTGCAGCAGGGTGACAGGGGGATCTGGTGGTGGAAGCTGTAGTGGCAGCGGGTGGCTGGTTCCTCCAACAGCGAGGTGACACGCTGGACAGCAGTGCCCCAAGAGCCACCAACCAGTGCTGACAACACCAGCCCTGCATGGCTCCAGACCCAGCCAGCTACAGCCTCTGACCTAGCCCTAGCAGCAACTACAGTCCCAGCCTCTTGTAAGAAAGCCTTCCCTGCTCAATACAGCTATGCTGGTTCACCTGAGTGTGTGCCATGCAGTATGTCTGTGAGAAAGTTTGAGGGTCAATGCTCTCTTTCCCCATGGTCCACAGACAGGAAGCTGTGGTGTGGTGCCTGACTCCTCCCTGTCTAGACAGCGTGACCAGAGAATCCTGGACTGGGGAACACTGCCTGTTCCCTTCCCAGCAGCACTCATTAATTAGGGCTCCCGAGTGGCACAGCGGTCTAAGGCACTGCATCTCAGTGCAAGAAGTGTCACTACAGTCCCTGGTTTGAATCCAGGCTGTATCACATCCGGCTGTGATTGGGAGTCCCATGGGGCAGTGCACAGTTGTCTGGGTTTGGCCGGAGTAGGCTGTCATTGTATGTGTGTGTGCATGCTGTGCCTATGTGTGTGTGTGTGTTTCTACTGTGTGTGTTGGCTCAGCTGTCCCCTTTGTGCCCCTGCCTGTCTGAGTCTGACAGGCTGACAGCCTCAGAGAGAGAGGGAGAGGGAGGGAGGCTGACGCCAACACCCCTGAGGTGAAGGGTCACGAATGACTGCCTCTCAAACGTAGTGTGAAGCGTCTAGATAGGAGGCCATTACTTGGGGGTCTGGCCATCTCAACGTAAGTGGTTATTATCACCTCAATATTTTTCTTATTATGACAATTACATGCTTCAGAAGCACATTAAGTGATACAAGATGCCAACTGGGAGTAGTTGACAGCTATTTGGAGACTCAATGCACAGAGCAATTTGCAGCACAGAGGCAAACCAATTAGATTTGGGCCACTTTGGAAAGGGCCCAAGCTAGCTTGTTGGGTATTTGGCTGGGCTGGCTGTTTACTGCTGGAAATATCACTGTGTAGAGAGCAGCAGCTGGGATTCTTCACTGTTAGATCTGTGGAAGAGCCTGATCTTATTCCCTGGGTTCTCTCAGTCACAACACTGTCTAGATGCCGTCAACCATGAGTCTAATCAAAACGGGTCAATCCTCAAATCCTCCAAATGAATGATGTGCTTTTCTGCCCAACGGTTATTGGAGAACTGGCGACTAGCGGGTAATGTAATTATTCACAGTGCTTTCCCTTTTTTAATTGGCTCTGAGGCGAACAATCAGGTGGATGTCACACTAGATTCACCTGTTTAGAAATACGTCACCATGGTCTCCCTCTTTGCAGGACCCCACTGTGTCAAATGGCACGCACTTGCGGTGACCTGTGACTGCCTGCTCAGAAAAATAGCCCTGGTGATTGGTTGAGACAGCCTATGACATCATCTAGCTCAGTAGAGTTGATTGGTTGGGACAGCGAGTGACACCGCTGACAGAGAGAGAGGGAAGTGGTAGAGAGAAACAGAAAGAGAGAGAGGCCTGTGTGTGTGCTGGGCTGATCGAGCACGGGCAGATGATGCCATGTGACAGACTGAGACAGCCTAGCAGAGCAGGGCGGGCAGACCAGGCGGGCGGGTGGTAGGGCAGGCGGGTGGGCAGCCGCGGAGGCATGACGAAAACAAAAGCCTGTGCCACCACAGAGGATATATGAACAACAAGACAGTCATTTATCACTGTTTATCACCACAGAACCTTCTTATTCATCTGGACAATATACCATAACACTCAACATGTTGTGCTTCAGTAAACAATAGATCACAATAATACATATACTGGTGAAAGAACCACAGTAGTAGCTGGTTTCATCTTCAGCTTTGATCCAGTATTTTCCCTATGGCCATTTTAGGAGACACAGGATAGGTCTTTGGTGGCTGTAGAGAGGGTTCGGTAAAGGTTCATGGAGGTGGCTGGGGACAGATTCTGTGGAACCTGACTGACGGTGGTGGGTGGACAGAAAGACAGACATATAGACAGACAGATAGACAGACAGACAGATAGCTAGTTACAGCAGGTGGGTGGCAGGTAGCCTAGAGGTTACATTATTGGACCAGTAACTGAAAGGATGCTAGTTCGCATCCCCGAGCTGACAAGGTGATCAATCTGCCGATGTGCCCTTCATAAAGGCGCTTAACCCTAATTGCTCCAGGTTCACTGTTGATAATGTCAGACCCTGGCTGTGACCCCACTCTTCAAGTTTGTCTCAGGGAGAGTGGGATATGCAAAAAACACATTTCCAATTCACTGAAATAGGACAAATATAAGTCCCCACCAAATCATTTTTATTATAGATGCCTCACCTGGGTTGTGGCCCACATATCCCATCAGTGGTGGGTGGGTGGCCTCCCGTAGTGCAGCTGGAGAACTGTGGGGATGTGTGTTTAAGATGCAGACATGGCACACAACACCTGAACTATCTACATCCCTCTCCCTTCAATCTCCTCTTTTATAAGACTATCATTCAGTCTGTCGGCATTCGTAGGGGATTCCCTAGAAAATGTTCAGAATACCCTTAACCAGTCAAAGCCCCCTGTCCTCCCCTCCCTCCTACCTCCGCCTCGCCTCTCTCTCCCCACAGGGGATGTGTGTAACATAAGCTCAGCCTTGAATACTGGCCCATTACACATCACACAGAACAAACTGTCAGACCTACACCAGCAAGGCACTATACTGCTTTCAGTATAGTTTCAGTATAGTGCTGCGCTCTATTGTGAGAGTATTGTGGAGTATTGTTGGGATTTGTGGGTTATGTATTACTATATTGTAATCCACAGCATACCCAGGGCTGCTCTCTTGCTTTATTGTGATAGTATGTTTCCCTTATGATATTCTTCACTCACCATCTCTCCTGTCTCTCTCTTTCTCTGTTCCAGGACCTGTCTGGCTCCATAGATGACCTCCCTACAGGTACAGAGGCTGGTCACAGTTCAGCCATCAGTGCTACAGGCTCCACCAGTAGCCAGGGGGAGCAGAGTAACCCAGCCCAGTCACCCTTCTCACCCCACGCGTCACCCCACCTGTCTGGTCAAGGCAGCGGCCCATCGTCCTCTCCTGTTGGGTCCCCTGTGGGCTCCAACCAATCACGCTCTGGCTCTGGCCCCATCTCCCCTGTCAGCGGCCCAACCACAGCACCAGGTAAGCCAACAGGGTTCCTAAGGCAAATAATTTCACAAAATAATCAAAAAACCTCATACTGGTGATTGACTCTCTTTCTATAACACTCCTCTGATTTGTCTGTTCAAGTATCCTGTACAGGTATAATGACACCCTGTTGTGTTCAGGTAAATGATGAGAAAAATATGGTCAGAACTACAGCAGTGGCCAAGTCAAGATGACCGATGTGCTAGTTATAACCTTGTCTCATCGCTGCAACTCCTCTATGGGCTCGGAAAAGGTAAAGGTTGAGACATGCATTCTCCAAAACAGGACCCACCTGGCCAACAACTTCTTAACACACCGCTTAACGTCAGCCACACTAGGAAACGCCATTTGACTGACGACCGAAGTCAACTTGCAGGCGCCCAGCCCAACACAAGGAGTCGCTGGAGGACGAGCCAAAGAAAACCTCCCCCAGCCAAACCCTCCCCTAACCCGGACTGTGCAGGCTGTAGTGGCGCCTTAGATCACTGCACCACTCAGAACCTCGATGTCTCCTTTCTATTGGAAATTATTTGTCATTTATTTTGAAAAACATTTTAGATGCACAGATACAGATGGCTGCTGTTGGCCTCTGTATTCTTCAGAACAGGAAGCCAAAATAAGACAATAGCAGATGTGTTTGTGTGAGGATTCAGGGCTGTTCCTCCCTAGAGGAATGGATGAGCATTTAGATAAACAGTGAGGTAATGAATGGGAGTGTGTTGGACAGGCCTTGGACAGGCCAGAGTGACACACGGCTATGAGACATGGCTCTGACTGCCCTCCCCATCCAACCACAGCCTCCGCTGCTCTTCCTGATTAAGGCCTGACGGGCACGTCAGCAGCTCGCAGACCTGTCAATCACAGTGACGAGGCGGGACAAATGCTTGAGTGAGCTCCTGAGGCCAGCGGGTTGTTCCGGGCGGACTGAGCGCGTACGGGAGTGATTGACACTAATGAAAAAGCAGGACAGCCACTCCCGACGCGAATGCCAAGATCATGTGGAGTGAGATGGTGAGACAGGAGGCGGATCTCATCGGAGGGATGGCTGTGATTAATAGAGTATCTATAAATATTCTCCCATCATGCAGAACACATCCTCATAGAGAGAGGATCATAGTCTGGTAACAGCTGCTAGGGTTTAACAGCTGTAGTTTATGCGATCACTTCTAATGAGAAATACCAACGCCAGGCATATGAGAGAGATACCCTGAGAACTAATGTTGCTATGATATGAAGGATTGATTACTGTTTACTTACTAGCAGGTCATGAGAATTGTGTGATTTATCTTGCCTGCAACCTGTCTCCTTTCTAAACATACAAACATTATATTTTTTCCTCTGTCCGTATGAGGCTCACTGGCTGTCCCTAGGCCTTGTCTCTGGGTCCATTTGTCACTCTTCCATAAAGAGTGGCAGGGTCAAGTCTGTGGCATTGTCACTAGTCAAGTCTACACCAGCACCACCATCACATTAAGGTTCTGACCGTGACACCACCGTACTGTGACCGTGGCTGTGGTTTATTGCCTTCTGAAGGTAGCTGTCATGCCTGCCTCGGTTACCGAGGCGACGCACGTCACATGGCCAAGTGCTCACGGGACACCTGTCACCCCTGACAACGGTCAGAGGAGAGCAATTCCACATTGTCAGCCTTTCACCTGGCTGTCACACACACTCACACACACACTATAAACACTGTCACACACACACACGTTCACTATCAGATGGCACACACACACATATTGACTGACTGTGTACATAGAGCGCACACCAAATACACATGCTCGCACACACATACACTGGCACTCACACTATACTGTAGATGCACACAAACACTACACATTAATTTCACAGACACACACAGACACACACACACTAACAGCCTCCCAGTAATAGAAGATACAGAGAGGTGTGTCAGCAGCCTATAAGAAGATCAGGCCGACAGACAGATAGTGATAGAAAAATCTCTACAGTTGCATCTCGCAATATTTTTAGTGACGACATCATATCTATACTTTGACTCCAAGTATCGATCTGTTTAAAAAAAACATTAGCTAGCGCTTGTCAGCTATATCTGCGCCAAAGCTCCAGTATTTTTCAACCTATACCTTGTTTTCCATCTTGTTTTTGAATAGTGAGCCAACATGTTTTCAGCTCTTGTATGTCCATGACTATTTTTCTCATGCTCTCTCTTGTTTCTCTGCAACAGACATATAGTGTGCAATATGTTTGGAGCATCAAATCGCAATGCGTATAGAATTGTGAGAATAGTGAGAATCGCAATACATATCGCATCAGCACCTAAGTATAATGATAATATGGTATCGTGAGGTCCCTGGTAACTCCCAAACCTACAAACAGACATGTATTTATCTTGGAGTCGTAGAAAGCATCTGTTTCCCTCAGCGTAACTCACTTCATTCATCCCTCTCCTTTCCAGACCTGTCTCTCTCTCTCTCTACCTCTATTCAATTTCAATTCAATTTAATTTAAGGGCTTTATTGGCATGGGGACATATGTTAACATTGCCAAAGCAAGTGAAGTAGATAATAAACAAAAGTGAAATAAGCAATAAAAATGAACAGTAAACATTACACTTACAACAGTTCCAAAGGAATAGACATTTCAAATGTCATATTATGTCTATATACAGTGTTGCAATGATGTGCAAATAGTTAAAGTACAAAAGGGAAAATAAGTAAACTGGGTTGTATTTACAAAGGTGTTTGTTCTTCAGTGGTTAACCCTTTTCTTGTGGCAACAGGTCACAAATCTTGCTGCTGTGATGGTACACTGTGGTATTTCACCCAATAGATATGGGAGTTTATCAATATTGGGTTTGTTTTCTAATTCTTTGTGGATCTGTGTAATCTGAGGGAAATACAGTATGTGTCTCTAATATGGTCATACATTTGGCAAGAGGTTAGGAAGTGCAGCTCAGTTTCTCTCTCTCCATCTCAGTCTCTCTCTCTTTCCTTGCCATTTCTCAAATGGAATACAACATTATCTAGGTTCGCCTGGCATTTGGATTCTCCTCGAGCCAGGAGGCACAGAAGGCAAATTGATTTTTCTGTTGTGCTACATTTGTGACAGTCAAGCAGAAATCACATTGCTCAGCACCAATGTCTCTAAACCAATTCGGAGCACCCCGCATTTTTCGTCTTTGGGGACGCAAACGGCATTACTCTCATCCGCATTCCTGGCAGAATGGGATGTGTGCTGTGAAGGGAGAGGAGGAGGAGAGGAGGAGGAAAGGCTGTGGGGCTTTGCTAGAGTCACTGAACAATACTTCTGTATCCCTGTGAACTGCTGGTTACCAATGCTTCTCTCTCACAGTCTCTAGTCAAACCAGAGGAGTGATCGGAATAGTGATGCAACTAGTGATCCATCAACCTCTCTCTCTCTCTTTGATTCTAGTGATCCCTCATTCCCTCTCTCTCTCTCTTTGATTCTAGTGATCCCTCATTCCCTCTCTCTCTCTCTTTGATTCTAGTGATCCCTCATTCCCTCTCTCTCTCTCTTTAATTCGAGTGATCCCTCATTCCCTCTCTTTGATTCTAGTGAACTCTCATCCCCTCTCTTTGATTCTAGTGATCCCTCATCCCCTCTCTTTGATTCTAGTGATCCCTCATCCCCTCTCTTTGATTCTAGTGATCCCTCGTCCCCTCTCTTTGATTCTAGTGATCCCTCATCCCCTCTCTTTTTGATTCTAGTGATCCCTTGCCCTCTCTCTTTGATTCTAGTGATCCCTCATCCCCTCTCTCATTAATTGTAGTGATCTCTCACTGCTCTCTGTCTATAATTCTAGTGATCCCTCACCCCCTCTCTCTTTAATTCTGGTGGTCTCATCCCTTCTCTCTTTAATTCTAGTGATCCTTCATCCCCTCTCTCTCTCTTTAATTCTAGTGGTCTCATCCATTCTCTCTTTAATTCTAGTGATCCTTCATCCCCTCTCTCTCTCTTTGATTCTAGTGATCCCTCATTCCCTCTTTCTCTCTTTGATTCTAGTGATCCCTCATCCCCTCTCTCTCTCTTTGATTCTAGTGATCCCTCATCCCCTCTCTTTGATTCTAGTGATCCCTCATTCCCTCTCTCTCTATTTGATTCTAGTGATCCCTCATTCCCTCTCTCTCTCTCTCTTTGATTCTAGTGATCCCTCATTCCCTCTCTTTGATTCTAGTGAACCCTCATCCCCTCTCTTTGATTCTAGTGATCCCTCATCCCCTCACTTTGATTCTAGTGATCCCTCATTCCCTCTCTTTAATTCTAGTGAACCCTCATCCCCTCTCTTTGATTCTAGTGATCCCTCATCCCCTCTCTTTTTGATTCTAGTGATCCCTTGCCCTCTCTTTTTGATTCTAGTGATCCCTCATCCCCTCTCTTTGATTCTAATGATCCCTCATCCCTCTCTTTTTGATTCTAGTGATCCCTCAACCTCTCTCTCTTTGATTATAGTGACCCCTCATCCCCTCTCTCTTTAATTCTAGTGATCCCTCATCCGCTCTCTTTAACTCTAATTGACCTCTGTTCCCCTCTCTCTTTGATTCTAGTGATCCCTCATCCCCTCTCTCATTAATTGTAGTGATCTCTCACTGCTCTCTGTCTATAATTCTAGTGATCCCTCACCCCCTCTCTCTTTAATTCTGGTGGTCTCATCCCTTCTCTCTTTAATTCTAGTGATCCTTCATCCCCTCTCTCTCTCTTTAATTCTAGTGGTCTCATCCATTCTCTCTTTAATTCTAGTGATCCTTCATCCCCTCTCTCTCTCTTTGATTCTAGTGATCCCTCATTCCCTCTTTCTCTCTTTGATTCTAGTGATCCCTCATCCCCTCTCTCTCTCTTTGATTCTAGTGATCCCTCATCCCCTCTCTTTGATTCTAGTGATCCCTCATTCCCTCTCTCTCTATTTGATTCTAGTGATCCCTCATTCCCTCTCTCTCTCTCTCTTTGATTCTAGTGATCCCTCATTCCCTCTCTTTGATTCTAGTGAACCCTCATCCCCTCTCTTTGATTCTAGTGATCCCTCATCCCCTCACTTTGATTCTAGTGATCCCTCATTCCCTCTCTTTGATTCTAGTGAACCCTCATCCCCTCTCTTTGATTCTAGTGATCCCTCATCCCCTCACTTTGATTCTAGTGATCCCTCATCCCCTCTCTTTGATTCTAGTGATCCCTCATCCCCTCTCTTTGATTCTAGTGATCCCTCTCTCTCTCATTCCCTCTCTTTGATTCTAGTGAACTCTCATCCCCTCTCTTTGATTCTAGTGATCCCTCATCCCCTCTCTTTGATTCTAGTGATCCCTCATCCCCTCACTTTGATTCTAGTGATCCCTCATCCCCTCTCTTTGATTCTAGTGATCCCTCATCCCCTCTCTTTGATTCTAGTGATCCCTCATCCCCTCTCTTTGATTCTAGTGATCCCTCTCTCTCTCATTCCCTCTCTTTGATTCTAGTGAACTCTCATCCCCTCTCTTTGATTCTAGTGATCCCTCATCCCCTCTCTTTGATTCTAATGATCCCTCATTCCCTCTCTCTCTCTCTTTGATTCTAGCGATCCCTCATTCCCTCTCTCTCTCTCTTTGATTCTAGTGATCCCTCATTCCCTCTCTCTCTCTTTGATTCTAGTGATCCCTCATCCCCTCTCTCTCTCTTTGATTCTAGTGATCCCTCATTCCCTCTCTCTCTCTCTTTGATTCTAGTGATCCCTCATCCCCTCTCTCTCTATTTGATTCTAGTGATCCCTCATTCCCTCTCTCTCTCTCTTTGATTCTAGTGATCCCTCATTCCCTCTCTTTGATTCTAGTGAACCCTCATCCCCTCTCTTTGATTCTAGTGATCCCTCATCCCCTCACTTTGATTCTAGTGATCCCTCATCCCCTCTCTTTGATTCTAGTGATCACTCATCCCCTCTCTTTGATTCTAGTGATCCCTCATCCCCTCTCTTTGATTCTAGTGATCCCTCTCTCTCTCATTCCCTCTCTTTGATTCTAGTGAACTCTCATCCCCTCTCTTTGATTCTAGTGATCCCTCATCCCCTCTCTTTGATTCTAGTGATCCCTCATCCCCTCTCTCATTATTTGCAGTGATCTCTCACTGCTCTCTGTCTATAATTCTAGTGATCCCTCACCCCCTCTCTTTAATTCTGGTGGTCTCATCCCTTCTCTCTTTAATTCTAGTGATCCTTCATCCCCTCTCTCTCTCTTTAATTCTAGTGGTCTCATCCCTTCTCTCTTTAATTCTAGTGATCCTTCATCCCCTCTCTCTCTCTTTGATTCTAGTGATCCCTCATTCCCTCTTTCTCTCTTTGATTCTAGTGATCCCTCATCCCCTCTCTCTCTCTTTGATTCTAGTGATCCCTCATCCCCTCTCTTTGATTCTAGTGATCCCTCATTCCCTCTCTCTCTATTTGATTCTAGTGATCCCTCATTCCCTCTCTCTCTCTCTCTTTGATTCTAGTGATCCCTCATTCCCTCTCTTTGATTCTAGTGAACCCTCATCCCCTCTCTTTGATTCTAATGATCCCTCATCCCCTCACTTTGATTCTAGTGATCCCTCATTCCCTCTCTTTAATTCTAGTGAACCCTCATCCCCTCTCTTTGATTCTAATGATCCCTCATTCCCTCTCTCTCTCTCTTTGATTCTAGCGATCCTCATTCCCTCTCTCTCTCTCTTTGATTCTAGTGATCCCTCATTCCCTCTCTCTCTCTTTGATTCTAGTGATCCCTCATCCCCTCTCTCTCTCTTTGATTCTAGTGATCCCTCATTCCCTCTCTCTCTCTCTTTGATTCTAGTGATCCCTCATCCCCTCTCTCTCTATTTGATTCTAGTGATCCCTCATTCCCTCTCTCTCTCTCTTTGATTCTAGTGATCCCTCATTCCCTCTCTTTGATTCTAGTGAACCCTCATCCCCTCTCTTTGATTCTAGTGATCCCTCATCCCCTCACTTTGATTCTAGTGATCCCTCATCCCCTCTCTTTGATTCTAGTGATCACTCATCCCCTCTCTTTGATTCTAGTGATCCCTCATCCCCTCTCTTTGATTCTAGTGATCCCTCTCTCTCTCATTCCCTCTCTTTGATTCTAGTGAACTCTCATCCCCTCTCTTTGATTCTAGTGATCCCTCATCCCCTCTCTTTGATTCTAGTGATCCCTCATCCCCTCTCTCATTATTTGCAGTGATCTCTCACTGCTCTCTGTCTATAATTCTAGTGATCCCTCACCCCCTCTCTTTAATTCTGGTGGTCTCATCCCTTCTCTCTTTAATTCTAGTGATCCTTCATCCCCTCTCTCTCTCTTTAATTCTAGTGGTCTCATCCCTTCTCTCTTTAATTCTAGTGATCCTTCATCCCCTCTCTCTCTCTTTGATTCTAGTGATCCCTCATTCCCTCTTTCTCTCTTTGATTCTAGTGATCCCTCATCCCCTCTCTCTCTCTTTGATTCTAGTGATCCCTCATCCCCTCTCTTTGATTCTAGTGATCCCTCATTCCCTCTCTCTCTATTTGATTCTAGTGATCCCTCATTCCCTCTCTCTCTCTCTCTTTGATTCTAGTGATCCCTCATTCCCTCTCTTTGATTCTAGTGAACCCTCATCCCCTCTCTTTGATTCTAATGATCCCTCATCCCCTCACTTTGATTCTAGTGATCCCTCATTCCCTCTCTTTAATTCTAGTGAACCCTCATCCCCTCTCTTTGATTCTAATGATCCCTCATTCCCTCTCTCTCTCTCTTTGATTCTAGCGATCCCTCATTCCCTCTCTCTCTCTCTTTGATTCTAGTGATCCCTCATTCCCTCTCTCTCTCTTTGATTCTAGAGATCCCTCATCCCCTCTCTCTCTCTTTGATTCTAGTGATCCCTCATTCCCTCTCTCTCTCTCTTTGATTCTAGTGATCCCTCATCCCCTCTCTCTCTATTTGATTCTAGTGATCCCTCATTCCCTCTCTCTCTCTCTTTGATTCTAGTGATCCCTCATTCCCTCTCTTTGATTCTAGTGAACCCTCATCCCCTCTCTTTGATTCTAGTGATCCCTCATCCCCTCACTTTGATTCTAGTGATCCCTCATCCCCTCTCTTTGATTCTAGTGATCACTCATCCCCTCTCTTTGATTCTAGTGATCCCTCATCCCCTCTCTTTGATTCTAGTGATCCCTCTCTCTCTCATTCCCTCTCTTTGATTCTAGTGAACTCTCATCCCCTCTCTTTGATTCTAGTGATCCCTCATCCCCTCTCTTTGATTCTAGTGATCCCTCATCCCCTCTCTCATTATTTGCAGTGATCTCTCACTGCTCTCTGTCTATAATTCTAGTGATCCCTCACCCCCTCTCTTTAATTCTGGTGGTCTCATCCCTTCTCTCTTTAATTCTAGTGATCCTTCATCCCCTCTCTCTCTCTTTAATTCTAGTGGTCTCATCCCTTCTCTCTTTAATTCTAGTGATCCTTCATCCCCTCTCTCTCTCTTTGATTCTAGTGATCCCTCATTCCCTCTTTCTCTCTTTGATTCTAGTGATCCCTCATCCCCTCTCTCTCTCTTTGATTCTAGTGATCCCTCATCCCCTCTCTTTGATTCTAGTGATCCCTCATTCCCTCTCTCTCTATTTGATTCTAGTGATCCTCATTCCCTCTCTCTCTCTCTTTTGATTCTAGTGATCCTCATTCCCTCTCTTTGATTCTAGTGAACCCTCATCCCCTCTCTTTGATTCTAGTGATCCCTCATCCCCTCACTTTGATTCTAGTGATCCCTCATTCCCTCTCTTTAATTCTAGTGAACCCTCATCCCCTCTCTTTGATTCTAATGATCCCTCATTCCCTCTCTCTCTCTCTTTGATTCTAGCGATCCCTCATTCCCTCTCTCTCTCTTTGATTCTAGTGATCCCTCATCCCCTCTCTCTCTCTTTGATTCTAGTGATCCCTCTTTCCCTCTCTCTCTCTCTTTGATTCTAGTGATCCCTCATCCCCTCTCTCTCTCTTTGATTTTAGTGATCCCTCATTCCCTCTCTCTCTATTTCATTCTAGTGATCCCTCATTCCCTCTCTCTCTCTCTCTTTGATTCTAGTGATCCCTCATTCCCTCTCTTTGATTCTAGTGAACCCTCATCCCCTCTCTTTGATTCTAGTGATCCCTCATCCCCTCACTTTGATTCTAGTGATCCCTCATCCCCTCTCTTTGATTCTAGTGATCACTCATCCCCTCTCTTTGATTCTAGTGATCCCTCATCCCCTCTCTTTGATTCTAGTGATCCCTCTCTCTCTCATTCCCTCTCTTTGATTCTAGTGAACTCTCATCCCCTCTCTTTGATTCTAGTGATCCCTCATCCCCTCTCTTTGATTCTAGTGATCCCTCATCCCCTCTCTCATTAATTGTACTGATCTCTCACTGCTCTCTGTCTATAATTCTAGTGATCCCTCACCCCCTCTCTTTAATTCTGGTGGTCTCATCCCTTCTCTCTTTAATTCAAGTGATCCTTCATCCCCTCTCTCTCTCTTTAATTCTAGTGGTCTCATCCCTTCTCTCTTTAATTCTAGTGATCCTTCATCCCCTCTCTCTCTCTTTGATTCTAGTGATCCCTCATTCCCTCTTTCTCTCTTTGATTCTAGTGATCCCTCATCCCCTCTCTCTCTCTTTGATTCTAGTGATCCCTCATCCCCTCTCTTTGATTCTAGTGATCCCTCATTCCCTCTCTCTCTATTTGATTCTAGTGATCCCTCATCCCCTCTCTTTGATTCTAGTGAACCCTCATCCCCTCTCTTTGATTCTAATGATCCCTCATCCCCTCACTTTGATTCTAGTGATCCCTCATTCCCTCTCTTTAATTCTAGTAAACCCTCATCCCCTCTCTTTGATTCTAGTGAACCCTCATCCCCTCTCTTTAATTCTAGTGATCCCTCATCCCCTCTCTTTGATTCTAGTGATCCCTCATTCCCTCTCTCTCTCTCTTTGATTCTAGTGATCCCTCATTCCCTCTCTCTCTCTCTTTGATTCTAGTGATCCTTCATTTCCTCTCTCTCTCTTTGATTCTAGTGATCCCTCATCCCCTCTCTCTCTCTTTGATTCTAGTGATCCCTCATTCCCTCTCTCTCTCTTTGATTCTAGTGATCCCTCATCCCCTCTCTCTCTCTTTGATTTTAGTGATCCCTCATTCCCTCTCTCTCTATTTGATTCTAGTGATCCCTCATTCCCTCTCTCTCTCTCTTTGATTCTAGTGATCCCTCATTCCCTCTCTTTGATTCTAGTGAACCCTCATCCCCTCTCTTTGATTCTAGTGATCCCTCGTCCCCTCACTTTGATTCTAGTGATCCCTCATCCCCTCTCTTTGATTCTAGTGATCCCTCATCCCCTCTCTTTGATTCTAGTGATCCCTCATCCCCTCTCTTTGATTCTAGTGATCCCTCTCTCTCTCATTCCCTCTCTTTGATTCTAGTGAACTCTCATCCCCTCTCTTTGATTCTAGTGATCCCTCATCCCCTCTCTTTGATTCTAGTGATCCCTCATCCCCTCTCTTTGATTCTAGTGATCCCTCGTCCCCTCTCTTTGATTCTAGTGATCCCTCATCCCCTCTCTTTGATTCTAGTGATCCCTCGCTCTATCTCTTTGATTCTAGTGATCCCTCATCCCTCTCTTTTTGATTCTAGTGATCCCTCATCCCTCTCTTTGATTCTAGTGATCCCTCATCCCTCTCTTTTTGATTCTAGTGATCCCTTGCCCTCTCTTTTTGATTCTAGTGATCCCTCATCCCTCTCTCTTTGATTCTAGTGATCCCTCTCTCTCTCTTTGATTCTAGTGATCCCTCATCCCTCTCTTTTTGATTCTAGTGATCCCTCATCCCTCTCTTTGATTCTAGTGATCCCTCTCTCTCTCATTCCCTCTCTTTGATTCTAGTGAACCCTCATCCCCTCTCTTTGATTCTAGTGATCCCTCATCCCCTCACTTTGATTCTAGTGATCCCTCATTCCCTCTCTTTAATTCTAGTGAACCCTCATCCCCTCTCTTTGATTCTAGTGAACCCTCATCCCCTCTCTTTAATTCTAGTGATCCCTCATCCCCTCTCTTTGATTCTAGTGATCCCTCATTCCCTCTCTCTCTCTCTTTGATTCTAGAGATCCCTCATTCCCTCTCTCTCTCTTTGATTCTAGTGATCCCTCATCCCCTCTCTCTCTCTTTGATTCTAGTGATCCCTCATTCCCTCTCTCTCTCTTTGATTCTAGTGATCCCTCATCCCCTCTCTCTCTCTTTGATTTTAGTGATCCCTCATTCCCTCTCTCTCTATTTGATTCTAGTGATCCCTCATCCCCTCTCTCTCTCTTTGATTCTAGTGATCCCTCATCCCTCTCTCTCTCTTTGATTCTAGTGATCCCTCATCCCCTCTCTCTCTCTTTGATTTTAGTGATCCCTCATTCCCTCTCTCTCTATTTGATTCTAGTGATCCCTCATTCCCTCTCTTTGATTCTAGTGATCCCTCATCCCCTCTCTCATTAATTGTAGTGATCTCTCACTGCTCTCTGTCTATAATTCTAGTGATCCCTCACCCCCTCTCTTTAATTCTGGTGGTCTCATCCCTTCTCTCTTTAATTCTAGTGATCCTTCATCCCCTCTCTCTCTCTTTAATTCTAGTGGTCTCATCCCTTCTCTCTTTAATTCTAGTGATCCTTCATCCCCTCTCTCTCTCTTTGATTCTAGTGATCCCTCATTCCCTCTTTCTCTCTTTGATTCTAGTGATCCCTCATCCCCTCTCTCTCTCTTTGATTCTAGTGATCCCTCATCCCCTCTCTTTGATTCTAGTGATCCCTCATTCCCTCTCTCTCTATTTGATTCTAGTGATCCCTCATTCCCTCTCTCTCTCTCTCTCTTTGATTCTAGTGATCCCTCATTCCCTCTCTTTGATTCTAGTGAACCCTCATCCCCTCTCTTTGATTCTAGTGATCCCTCATCCCCTCACTTTGATTCTAGTGATCCCTCATTCCCTCTCTTTAATTCTAGTAAACCCTCATCCCCTCTCTTTGATTTTAGTGAACCCTCATCCCCTCTCTTTAATTCTAGTGATCCCTCATCCCCTCTCTTTGATTCTAGTGATCCCTCATTCCCTCTCTCTCTCTCTTTGATTCTAGTGATCCCTCATTCCCTCTCTCTCTCTCTTTGATTCTAGTGATCCCTCATTCCCTCTCTCTCTATTTGATTCTAGTGATCCCTCATTCCCTCTCTCTCTCTCTTTGATTCTAGTGATCCCTCATTCCCTCTCTTTGATTCTAGTGAACCCTCATCCCCTCTCTTTGATTCTAGTGATCCCTCGTCCCCTCACTTTGATTCTAGTGATCCCTCATCCCCTCTCTTTGATTCTAGTGATCCCTCATCCCCTCTCTTTGATTCTAGTGATCCCTCTCTCTCTCATTCCCTCTCTTTGATTCTAGTGAACTCTCATCCCCTCTCTTTGATTCTAGTGATCCCTCATCCCCTCTCTTTGATTCTAGTGATCCCTCATCCCCTCTCTTTGATTCTAGTGATCCCTCGTCCCCTCTCTTTGATTCTAGTGATCCCTCATCCCCTCTCTTTGATTCTAGTGATCCCTCGCTCTCTCTCTTTGATTCTAGTGATCCCTCATCCCTCTCTTTTTGATACTAGTGATCCCTCATCCCTCTCTTTGATTCTAGTGATCCCTCATCCCTCTCTTTTTGATTCTAGTGATCCCTCATCCCTCTCTCTTTGATTCTAGTGATCCCTCTCTCTCTCTCTTTGATTCTAGTGATCCCTCATCCCTCTCTTTTTGATTCTAGTGATCCCTCATCCCTCTCTTTGATTCTAGTGATCCCTCTCTCTCTCATTCCCTCTCTTTGATTCTAGTGAACCCTCATCCCCTCTCTTTGATTCTAGTGATCCCTCATCCCCTCTCTTTGATTCTAGTGAACCCTCATCCCCTCACTTTGATTCTAGTGATCCCTCATTCCCTCTCTTTAATTCTAGTAAACCCTCATCCCCTCTCTTTGATTTTAGTGAACCCTCATCCCCTCTCTTTAATTCTAGTGATCCCTCATCCCCTCTCTTTGATTCTAGTGATCCCTCATTCCCTCTCTCTCTCTCTTTGATTCTAGTGATCCCTCATTCCCTCTCTCTCTCTTTGATTCTAGTGATCCCTCATTCCCTCTCTCTCTCTTTGATTCTAGTGATCCCTCATCCCCTCTCTCTCTCTTTGATTCTAGTGATCCCTCATTCCCTCTCTCTCTCTTTGATTCTAGTGATCCCTCATCCCCTCTCTCTCTCTTTGATTTTAGTGATCCCTCATTCCCTCTCTCTCTATTTGATTCTAGTGATCCCTCATTCCCTCTCTCTCTCTCTTTGATTCTAGTGATCCCTCATTCCCTCTCTTTGATTCTAGTGAACCCTCATCCCCTCTCTTTGATTCTAGTGATCCCTCGTCCCCTCACTTTGATTCTAGTGATCCCTCATCCCCTCTCTTTGATTCTAGTGATCCCTCATCCCCTCTCTTTGATTCTAGTGATCCCTCTCTCTCTCATTCCCTCTCTTTGATTCTAGTGAACTCTCATCCCCTCTCTTTGATTCTAGTGATCCCTCATCCCCTCTCTTTGATTCTAGTGATCCCTCATCCCCTCTCTTTGATTCTAGTGATCCCTCGTCCCCTCTCTTTGATTCTAGTGATCCCTCATCCCCTCTCTTTGATTCTAGTGATCCCTCGCTCTCTCTCTTTGATTCTAGTGATCCCTCATCCCTCTCTTTTTGATACTAGTGATCCCTCATCCCTCTCTTTGATTCTAGTGATCCCTCATCCCTCTCTTTTTGATTCTAGTGATCCCTCATCCCTCTCTCTTTGATTCTAGTGATCCCTCTCTCTCTCTTTGATTCTAGTGATCCCTCATCCCTCTCTTTTTGATTCTAGTGATCCCTCATCCCTCTCTTTGATTCTAGTGATCCCTCTCTCTCTCATTCCCTCTCTTTGATTCTAGTGAACCCTCATCCCCTCTCTTTGATTCTAGTGATCCCTCATCCCCTCACTTTGATTCTAGTGATCCCTCATTCCCTCTCTTTAATTCTAGTGAACCCTCATCCCCTCTCTTTGATTCTAGTGAACCCTCATCCCCTCTCTTTAATTCTAGTGATCCCTCATCCCCTCTCTTTGATTCTAGTGATCCCTCATTCCCTCTCTCTCTCTCTTTGATTCTAGTGATCCCTCATCCCCTCTCTTTGATTCTAGTGATCCCTCGTCCCTCTCTTTGATTCTAGTGATCCCTCATCCCCTCTCTTTGATTCTAGTGATCCATTTCTCTCTCTTGATTCTAGTGATCCTCATCCCTCTCTTTTTGATACTAGTGATCCTCATCCTCTCTTTGATTCTAGTGATCCCTCATCCCTCTCTTTTTGATTCTAGTGATCCCTCATCCCTCTCTCTTTGATTCTAGTGATCCCTCTCTCTCTCTCTTTATTTCTAGTGATCCCTCATCCCTCTCTTTTTGATTCTAGTGATCCCTCATCCCTCTCTTTGATTCTAGTGATCCCTCTCTCTCTCATTCCTCTCTTGATTCTAGTGAACCCTCATCCCCTCTCTTTGATTCTAGTGATCCCTCATCCCCTCTCTTTAATTCTAGTGATCCTCATCCCCTCTCTTTGATTCTAGTGATCCCTCATTCCCTCTCTCTCTCTTTTGATTCTAGTGATCCTCATTCCCTCTCTCTCTCTGATTCTAGTGATCCCTCATTCCCTCTCTCTTCTTTGATTCTAGTGATCCCTCATCCCTCTCTCTTTTGATTCTAGTGATCCCTCATTCCCCCTCTCTCTCTTTGATTCTAGTGATCCCTCATCCCTCTCTCTCTCTTTGATTTTAGTGATCCCTCATTCCCTCTCTCTCTATTTGATTCTAGTGATCCCTCATTCCCTCTCTCTCTCTCTTTGATTCTAGTGATCCCTCATTCCCTCTCTTTGATTCTAGTGATCCCTCATCCCTCTCTTTGATTCTAGTGATCCCTCTCTCTCTCATTCCCTCTCTTTGATTCTAGTGAACCCTCATCCCCTCTCTTTGATTCTAGTGATCCCTCATCCCCTCACTTTGATTCTAGTGATCCCTCATTCCCTCTCTTTAATTCTAGTGAACCCTCATCCCCTCTCTTTGATTCTAGTGAACCCTCATCCCCTCTCTTTAATTCTAGTGATCCCTCATCCCCTCTCTTTGATTCTAGTGATCCCTCATTCCCTCTCTCTCTCTCTTTGATTCTAGAGATCCCTCATTCCCTCTCTCTCTCTTTGATTCTAGTGATCCCTCATCCCCTCTCTCTCTTTGATTCTAGTGATCCCTCATTCCCTCTCTCTCTTTTGATTCTAGTGATCCCTCATCCCCTCTCTCTCTCTTTGATTTTAGTGATCCCTCATTCCCTCTCTCTCTATTTGATTCTAGTGATCCCTCATCCCCTCTCTCTCTCTTTGATTCTAGTGATCCCTCATCCCCTCTCTCTCTCTTTGATTCTAGTGATCCCTCATCCCCTCTCTCTCTCTTTGATTTTAGTGATCCCTCATTCCCTCTCTCTCTATTTGATTCTAGTGATCCCTCATTCCCTCTCTTTGATTCTAGTGATCCCTCATCCCTCTTCATTAATTGTAGTGATCTCTCACTGCTCTCTGTCTATAATTCTAGTGATCCCTCACCCCTCTCTTTAATTCTGGTGGTCTCATCCCTTCTCTCTTTAATTCTAGTGATCCTTCATCCCCTCTCTTTGAATTCTAGTGGTCTCATCCCTTCTCTCTTTAATTCTAGTGATCCTTCATCCCCTCTCTTTTTGATTCTAGTGATCCCTCATTCCCTCTTTCTCTCTTTGATTCTAGTGATCCCTCATCCCCTCTCTCTCTCTTTGATTCTAGTGATCCCTCATCCCCTCTCTTTGATTCTAGTGATCCTCATTCCCTCTCTCTATTTGATTCTAGTGATCCCTCATTCCCTCTCTCTCTCTCTGATTCTAGTGATCCCTCATTCCCTCTCTTTGATTCTAGTGAACCCTCATCCCCTCTCTTTGATTCTAGTGATCCCTCATCCCCTCACTTTGATTCTAGTGATCCCTCATTCCCTCTTTTTAATTCTAGTAAACCCTCATCCCCTCTCTTTGATTTTAGTGAACCCTCATCCCCTCTCTTTAATTCTAGTGATCCCTCATCCCCTCTCTTTGATTCTAGTGATCCCTCATTCCCTCTCTCTCTCTTTGATTCTAGTGATCCCTCATCCCTCTCTCTCTTTGATTCTAGTGATCCCTCATTCCCTCTCTCTCTATTTGATTCTAGTGATCCCTCATTCCCTCTCTCTTCTAGTGATCCCTCATCTTTGATTCTAGTGAACCCTCATTCCCTCTCTTTGATTCTAGTGAACCCTCTCCCCTCTTTTGATTCTAGTGATCCCTCGTCCCCTCACTTTGATTCTAGTGATCCCTCATCCCCTCTCTTTGATTCTAGTGATCCCTCATCCCCTCTCTTTGATTCTAGTGATCCCTCTCTCTCTCATTCCCTCTCTTTGATTCTAGTGAACTCTCATCCCTCTTTTGATTCTAGTGATCCCTCATCCCCTCTCTTTGATTCTAGTGATCCCTCATCCCCTCTCTTTGATTCTAGTGATCCCTCGTCCCCTCTCTTTGATTCTAGTGATCCCTCATCCCTTTGATTCTAGTGATCCCTCATCCTCTCTTTGATTCTAGTGATCCCTCATCCCTCTCTTTTTGATACTAGTGATCCCTCATCCCTCTCTTTGATTCTAGTGATCCCTCATCCCTCTCTTTTTGATTCTAGTGATCCTCATCCCTCTCTCTTGATTCTAGTGATCCCTCTCTCTCTCTCTTTTGATTCTAGTGATCCCTCATCCCTCTCTTTTTGATTCTAGTGATCCCTCATCCCTCTCTTTGATTCTAGTGATCCCTCTCTCTCTCATTCCCTCTCTTTGATTCTAGTGAACCCTCATCCCCTCTCTTTGATTCTAGTGATCCCTCATCCCCTCTCTTTGATTCTAGTGAACCCTCATCCCCTCACTTTGATTCTAGTGATCCCTCATTCCCTCTCTTTAATTCTAGTAAACCCTCATCCCCTCTCTTTGATTTTAGTGAACCCTCATCCCCTCTCTTTAATTCTAGTGATCCCTCATCCCCTCTCTTTGATTCTAGTGATCCCTCATTCCCTCTCTCTCTCTCTTTGATTCTAGTGATCCCTCATTCCCTCTCTCTCTCTCTTTGATTCTAGTGATCCCTCATTCCCTCTCTCTCTCTTTGATTCTAGTGATCCCTCATCCCCTCTCTCTCTCTTTGATTCTAGTGATCCCTCATTCCCTCTCTCTCTTTGATTCTAGTGATCCCTCATCCCCTCTCTCTCTCTTTGATTTTAGTGATCCCTCATTCCCTCTCTCTCTATTTGATTCTAGTGATCCCTCATTCCCTCTCTCTCTCTCTTTGATTCTAGTGATCCCTCATTCCCTCTCTTTGATTCTAGTGAACCCTCATCCCCTCTCTTTGATTCTAGTGATCCCTCGTCCCCTCACTTTGATTCTAGTGATCCCTCATCCCCTCTCTTTGATTCTAGTGATCCCTCATCCCCTCTCTTTGATTCTAGTGATCCCTCTCTCTCTCATTCCCTCTCTTTGATTCTAGTGAACTCTCATCCCCTCTCTTTGATTCTAGTGATCCCTCATCCCCTCTCTTTGATTCTAGTGATCCCTCATCCCCTCTCTTTGATTCTAGTGATCCCTCGTCCCCTCTCTTTGATTCTAGTGATCCCTCATCCCCTCTCTTTGATTCTAGTGATCCCTCGCTCTCTCTCTTTGATTCTAGTGATCCCTCATCCCTCTCTTTTTGATACTAGTGATCCCTCATCCCTCTCTTTGATTCTAGTGATCCCTCATCCCTCTCTTTTTGATTCTAGTGATCCCTCATCCCTCTCTCTTTGATTCTAGTGATCCCTCTCTCTCTCTCTTTGATTCTAGTGATCCCTCATCCCTCTCTTTTTGATTCTAGTGATCCCTCATCCCTCTCTTTGATTCTAGTGATCCCTCTCTCTCTCATTCCCTCTCTTTGATTCTAGTGAACCCTCATCCCCTCTCTTTGATTCTAGTGATCCCTCATCCCCTCACTTTGATTCTAGTGATCCCTCATTCCCTCTCTTTAATTCTAGTGAACCCTCATCCCCTCTCTTTGATTCTAGTGAACCCTCATCCCCTCTCTTTAATTCTAGTGATCCCTCATCCCCTCTCTTTGATTCTAGTGATCCCTCATTCCCTCTCTCTCTCTCTTTGATTCTAGTGATCCCTCATCCCCTCTCTTTGATTCTAGTGATCCCTCGTCCCCTCTCTTTGATTCTAGTGATCCCTCATCCCCTCTCTTTGATTCTAGTGATCCATCGCTCTCTCTCTTTGATTCTAGTGATCCCTCATCCCTCTCTTTTTGATACTAGTGATCCCTCATCCCTCTCTTTGATTCTAGTGATCCCTCATCCCTCTCTTTTTGATTCTAGTGATCCCTCATCCCTCTCTCTTTGATTCTAGTGATCCCTCTCTCTCTCTCTTTATTTCTAGTGATCCCTCATCCCTCTCTTTTTGATTCTAGTGATCCCTCATCCCTCTCTTTGATTCTAGTGATCCCTCTCTCTCTCATTCCCTCTCTTTGATTCTAGTGAACCCTCATCCCCTCTCTTTGATTCTAGTGATCCCTCATCCCCTCTCTTTAATTCTAGTGATCCCTCATCCCCTCTCTTTGATTCTAGTGATCCCTCATTCCCTCTCTCTCTCTCTTTGATTCTAGTGATCCCTCATTCCCTCTCTCTCTCTCTTTGATTCTAGTGATCCCTCATTCCCTCTCTCTCTCTTTGATTCTAGTGATCCCTCATCCCTCTCTCTCTTTGATTCTAGTGATCCCTCATTCCCTCTCTCTTTGATTCTAGTGATCCTCATCCCCTCTCTCTCTTTTGATTTTAGTGATCCCTCATTCCCTCTCTCTCTATTTGATTCTAGTGATCCTCATTCCCTCTCTCTCTCTTTGATTCTAGTGATCCCTCATTCCCTCTCTTTGATTCTAGTGAACCTCATCCCCTCTCTTTGATTCTAGTGATCCCTCGTCCCTCACTTTGATTCTAGTGATCCCTCATCCCCTCTCTTTGATTCTAGTGATCCCTCATCCCTCTCTTTGATTCTAGTGATCCCTCTCTCTCTCATTCCTCTCTTTGATTCTAGTGAACTCTCATCCCCTCTCTTTGATTCTAGTGATCCCTCATCCCCTCTCTTTGATTCTAGTGATCCCTCATCCCCTCTCTTTTGATTCTAGTGATCCTCATCCCCTCTCTTTGATTCTAGTGATCCCTCATCCCTCTCTTTGATTCTAGTGATCCCTCGCTCTCTCTCTTTGATTCTAGTGATCCCTCATCCCTCTCTTTTTGATACTAGTGATCCCTCATCCCTCTCCTTTATTCTAGTGATCCCTCATCCCTCTCTTTTGATTCTAGTGATCCCTCATCCCTCTCTTTTGATTCTAGTGATCCCTCTCTCTCTCTTTGATTCTAGTGATCCCTCATCCCTCTCTTTTGATTCTAGTGATCCCTCATCCCTCTCTTTGATTCTAGTGATCCCTCTCTCTCTCATTCCCTCTCTTTGATTCTAGTGAACCCTCATCCCCTCTCTTTGATTCTAGTGATCCCTCATCCCCTCACTTTGATTCTAGTGATCCCTCATTCCCTCTCTTTAATTCTAGTGAACCCTCATCCCCTCTCTTTGATTCTAGTGAACCCTCATCCCCTCTCTTTAATTCTAGTGATCCCTCATCCCCTCTCTTTGATTCTAGTGATCCCTCATTCCCTCTCTCTCTCTCTTTGATTCTAGTGATCCCTCATTCCCTCTCTCTCTCTCTTTGATTCTAGTGATCCCTCATTCCCTCTCTCTCTCTTTGATTCTAGTGATCCCTCATCCCCTCTCTCTCTCTTTGATTCTAGTGATCCCTCATTCCCTCTCTCTCTCTTTGATTCTAGTGATCCCTCATCCCCTCTCTCTCTCTTTGATTTTAGTGATCCCTCATTCCCTCTCTCTCTATTTGATTCTAGTGATCCCTCATTCCCTCTCTCTCTCTCTTTGATTCTAGTGATCCCTCATTCCCTCTCTTTGATTCTAGTGAACCCTCATCCCCTCTCTTTGATTCTAGTGATCCCTCATCCCCTCACTTTGATTCTAGTGATCCCTCATCCCCTCTCTTTGATTCTAGTGATCCCTCATCCCCTCTCTTTGATTCTAGTGATCCCTCTCTCTCTCATTCCCTCTCTTTGATTCTAGTGAACTCTCATCCCCTCTCTTTGATTCTAGTGATCCCTCATCCCCTCTCTTTGATTCTAGTGATCCCTCATCCCCTCTCTTTGATTCTAGTGATCCCTCGTCCCCTCTCTTTGATTCTAGTGATCCCTCATCCCCTCTCTTTGATTCTAGTGATCCCTCGCTCTCTCTCTTTGATTCTAGTGATCCCTCATCCCTCTCTTTTTGATTCTAGTGATCCCTCATCCCTCTCTTTGATTCTAGTGATCCCTCATCCCTCTCTCTTTGATTCTAGTGATCCCTCATCCCCTCTCTTTGATTCTAGTGATCCCTCATCCCCTCTCTTTGATTCTAGTGATCCCTCGTCCCCTCTCTTTGATTCTAGTGATCCCTCATCCCCTCTCTTTGATTCTAGTGATCCCTCGCTCTCTCTCTTTGATTCTAGTGATCCCTCATCCCTCTCTTTTTGATTCTAGTGATCCCTCATCCCTCTCTTTGATTCTAGTGATCCCTCATCCCTCTCTTTTTGATTCTAGTGATCCCTCATCCCTCTCTTTTTGATTCTAGTGATCCCTCATCCCTCTCTTTTTGATTCTAGTGATCCCTCATCCCTCTCTTTTTGATTCTAGTGATCCCTCATCCCCTCTCTTTGATTCTAGTGATCCCTCATCCCTCTCTTTTTGATTCTAGTGAACCTCATCTCTCTCTCTCTTTGATTCTAGTGATCCCTCATCCTCTCTCTTTGATTCTAGTGATCCTCATCCCTCTCTTTTTGATTCTAGTGATCCCTCATCCCTCTCTTTTTGATTCTAATGATCCCTCATCCATCTCTCTTTGATTCTAGTGATCCCTCATCCCCTCTCTTTTTGATTCTAGTGATCCCTCATCCCTCTCTTTTTGATTCTAGTGATCCCTCTCTCTCTCTTTTTGATTCTAGTGATCCCTCATCCCTCTCTTTTTGATTCTAGTGATCCCTCTCTCTCTCTTTTTGATTCTAGTGATCCCTCATCCCTCTCTTTTTGATTCTAGTGATCCCTCATCCCCTCTCTTTTTGATTCTAGTGATCCTCATCCCTCTCTTTTTGATTCTAGTGATCCCTCATCCCTCTCTTTTTGATTCTAGTGATCCCTCTCTCTCTCTTTTTGATTCTAGTGATCCCTCATCCCTCTCTTTTTGATTCTAGTGATCCCTCATCCCCTCTCTTTTTGATTCTAGTGATCCCTCATCCCTCTCTTTTTGATTCTAGTGATCCCTCATCCCTCTCTTTTTGATTCTAGTGATCCCTCATCCCTCTCTTTTTGATTCTAGTGATCCTCATCCCTCTCTTTTTGATTCTAGTGATCCCTCATCCCTCTCTTTTTGATTCTAATGATCCCTCATCCATCTCTCTTTGATTCTAGTGATCCCTCATCCCCTCTCTTTTTGATTCTAGTGATCCCTCATCCCCTCTCTTTTTGATTCTAATGATCCCTCATCCATCTCTCTTTGATTCTAATGATCCCTCATCCATCTCTCTTTGATTCTAATGATCCCTCATCCATCTCTCTTTGATTCTAGTGATCCCTCATACCTCTCTTTTTGATTCTAATGATCCCTCTCTCTCTCTCTTTGATTCTATTAGCTTTGATGCTTGACAGACAGTGTGTCCAACCCATTGACTTACCGTCTTAGGGCGACATGACCTTTCTCCATGCTGTCACAAGCTGTTGGTTCTGATCACCATGGAGATGTTACCATGTATGTATCGGTCCTCAGGACCAACTGATGAGACTGCCCTTTGACCTTTTAGGCTGTAGTACCAAAAAACAGTGGGTTGCACTACATAGGGAATATAGTAGTATGATGATTTGTATTGTATTCATTTTTGTTGTAGGCATGACCCTGGTTGTCTGTGCCTGTCTGTGTGTGTGTGGTCTTCTATGAGGGCTGGAGTAGATCCACTCATTCTAGTACTGCTACTAATGGACTCAGACCACATCCTCACTCCCTGATGGCACAACACTGCTTGAGCTGCCTGTCGTAGAAAATCACAACAAACGCTTGTCTCCCTTTCTCTCATTCTCCTCCAAGGTCCATCAAGGTCCATTTAGCACTGCCACGGCCCCCTCATCCCTCTCCTCCCCACAGTCCTCCTCCTCCTCTATTTTTTCTGTAAAAGACGTGATTGAAGCTTTCTGGCGAGCGCTTGGAGAGTAAGCTGTTTATCTGCGCCTGCTTGAAGTGCTTCCAGGGCTAGAGGAGCGCCGAAAGGTCAGGACGAGTCACAGAGCGAGAGAGAGAGCGTCTATGGATGGAGGGAGAGAGAGGAGGAACCGTGTAGACCTGTCTGGCATTGGGTACACCACCACTGAGCCATTCACATTATTGTTAATCATAAGGTTTAGCATAGGTGTATTATAGTAATGAAGATGTTGACAGACTGGGTTCTGTGAGGTCTGGAAAGATCAAGTTAAGGGTCATAATTGAACCAATGGGAGATGCAACTGGGCATCCATGTTGGCTCAATCAGTAACACTAGAGGCGTATTGCTATTCTGATACAGTAAATGCTCCAAGAAAGAAAACAAAAATACAATCGCAAAACGTTACACTACAGATTTGCTAGGGGAATTAGTTAACCCAAAGGACTGTGTTTTATTTGGGGAACTCACAGTGCGGTGCAGCGTTAGTGAGAGGGGTTGGGTTAAATGAGGAAGACACATTTCAGTTGAATGCATTCAGTTGTACAACTGACTAGGTATCCCCCTTTCCCTTTCCAGTGGTAGTTCCATTCGGGCCAGTCCCTCAGTGGCTGTTTCCGTGGAACACTGCCTCTGGCTGTCCCTCTGTCCCTCTGTCCCTCTCTGTGAGGCAGCAGAGGACTGGGGCACAACTTCCACTGAATCCCCCTATTTTCCTGTCCTTCACATTATTCTATCTTCCTCCCTCCTTTCTTTTCTCTCCCTCCCTTTCTCCACACCCCCCTGGTCTTAGAGCGCTTGGTCTCCTGATGGTTGGTACAGTCCAAAGTGAAATCTGACAGCAGCCCACTGGATAGCCTGCCTGTTAAAAGGAGAATCGAAATGCTAGCTTGCTGTGTCCTCTTTTTATTGAAATCCCATTCTGCGCTGGGCTGACTGGCTGAGTGGGACCTGGAGCAGTGTGCGCAATTATGTTCCTGCAGCAGGCAGCCAAGTATACTGACTGGCTGCTCTGGCGTTGTGTCCCCCCCCCTCTTTTAGCTAAAGCTGCACTTTCCTCTCCTTGCCGTACCTTCCCCAGCTCAGCCCAGCTCAGAGTTAGCTTGGTAATGAGGTCCATGGGAGAGTATTTCTCCACCCCAGCAGATTCCCCAGTCCTCTACAGGGAGTAGTAAGTCACGCTAGCTGGTATCCCCAGGCTGGAAAATCCTTGACCCCTGTTCATTGAGATCTATGTTTACAGCTTACTGCCCCAAAGACACACTAGCGTTACCTTGCCTGTGTGTGTGTGTGTGTGTGTGTGTGTGTGTGTGTGTGTGTGTGTGTGTGTGTGTGTGTGTGTGTGTGTGTGTGTGTGTGTGTGTGTGTGTGTGTGTGTGTGTGTGTGTGTGTGTGTGTGTGTGTGTGTGTGTGTGTGTGTGTGTGTGTGTCCTAGCCTGCAAGGTGTATTCCACCAACCTGAAATGCTGCCCTTCGCCTTATTCTCCTGTCAGTCCAGTAGCACTCAGTGCTATTAATGAACTTACTCAGAATGGCTTCTGCTCATCCAACTGTGTGTGTGTCCGTCCCTTTCATCATCAATTAAAGTGCTTTTATTTTCTCAGTGGGACCAAGCTGACGGTGAATCTGCATGGGATGCGACGCGCACTCAGAGGCGTAATATTACCAACCTATGAGAGAACTATGTCCAGCAGTAGTCTGTACGTCTTTCAACTCTTCAGTGGCATTTGAGATGAAGCATCTTGTATTACCCTTACAATCCTAGCAGAGGAATAGTTTAACGTTTTTGAGGTTTGGCCGCTATTATTATCTCAAAACACATGAACTCCGTTATGTCTGGCCTCTCACTTTGTATCGGGGGAACAGTTGGAATGACTGTACATGTTAAAAGTTTTAAAATGGAGATTACAATGATTTCATGAACCATGCTCTCAATCAGCATATCTGACTGTTCTTGCTCTTCTTCTAAAGTAGCGGCTGGATTTCAAACAAGCAGTCATTTCCTCTCTAGCTTCAGTGGTGACTTAATACAGCATACCCATACTCTTTATTTCATCCATAAACTTCATTAAGGCTTTTCATTTACATTGTGTCTGTTTCCGTGTATGTGATCTTGTGGATGCTCCTGGTCTTTGAGTAACAGCTAGATCCTCAGTGAGGGCTATAGTGGAGGTGAAAATTGCTCACTGTGGTGTTTGAGAGAGCAGAGGGAGAGGGAGAGGGAGAGGGATAGCAAACCAGCCGTTGTGCTGTGCCTGATTGACAGAAATGTTAATTGTGTTCTGGAGCACCTGTGGGACTTCCTTCACCCCCCAACCCCCAACACGTTCCTAGCTCCAGTACAAATACAGAATTACTCCTGTGGTGAGAAGACTCCAACAGTCACGTCTTTCAAGATACCCTCCACATGCTCTAGTCACTTTGGGTTAGCTCTAGCAGACATGAACAAACACCCTAATGTTGCCAGTCATTGGTAATAAAGATGCTGTGTTGGAGAGGCAGAGGGATGTGGGATTAAGGTACAGCCTGCTGACATTTACACCGGCTTCTCTCTGCAGTGGAGAAGGCAGTGCCGAGCTCAGGTAGGTGGAGGAGGAAAAAGCCTCCTGATTGTTGCATTATTAATCAGACTCAGTCTTAAACGTGCTGCCAGGCCTTCTGGACTGTCTATTTGTTTTATCCACAGCTAATTATTCAATGGAGCTCATTAACATTTTTGAGGAGAAGAGAGAATAGAGGAGAGGAGGAGAGTAAGTGACTTCTGGTAGTGAATTCCATTGCTCCTGCTTGCTTTTTCTTTCTCTCCTCTTCCTCACTCTTCCTCACATTTTTCAAATTTACCTACTATACTCTCCGTTCCTCCTCCTCTCTCCTCTTCTCCTCCTTTTCTCCATAGGGTGTTGTTCTCCTCCTCCTCTCACCTATTCTCCTCATTTTTCTCCATCGGTGCTGTCCTCCCCCTCCTTTCTCTTGCTCTCTCTATTAATCTCTTGTGATCTTCATCTACATGGGGATGTGGAGAGGGCTGCTCAGTATGCATGCCCTCACCACCACTGTCCTCCTACAGACGCACACACACCACACTGCCACCCACTCAAACATGATGTGACAATTGTAGCCCTTGCCTGGTGCTTGGCATGCCCCCTCCCCAGTCAACATCCCTCACACACACACAAAGCCCTTGGCTGGGAGAGGAGATGGGTATGAGGGGAAGGGTGAGCTTGCTGAGGGGGCTTCGTCAAGGTTCACTGGGGCTGTAAACGACGCTAAAGTGCCACCGGTGCAACAGCCAAAAGCCCCCTTCTGGAAACGTGTGCCCAATGTGGTTATATACATTAGGGCTGGAGCCTGGCCACCCTACTCTTCCACCATCTTCCCCCATCAGCCCTCTGAGGACAGGGGACAAGACTCTTTATGCCCCCTCCCCCCTCTTATATCCTACACACGTTTTCCTCTGGTTGGTCTTCTGAGGCTCCCAGCCCTTGGTGTGGTGGAGGCTGAGCAGAGCGGTGTGTTGTTCTGATGTTATTTTAGTGTTAGTGCTGCAGTGAGATTTCAGCCCTGTCTCCTTTCGTCCCGGGAACAGGGTGACACACTCACTAATAGAATATTCTCTCTTCCAAGCCATGCCGCTGGAGCCACTCTCTGTGTGTGTATGTTTGTCTGTGTATGTGAGTGTTAGTGTGGGTGGGTGGGCGAGCGGGTGGATGGAAATGTTGTTTATTCAGTTTATGCAAAGCAATTATGTTGACTTAATTGGGTTTGTTTATGTGGAGTGTGTGCCACCGCTAGTGATGTATTACTGCTCTACATGACGACTAGCTCATCTAGTGCTCTCTCTCTCTCTGTCTCTCTCTCTCTCTCTCTCTCTCTCTCCCTCTCTCTCTCTCTCTCTCTCTCTCTCCCTCTCTCTCTCTCTCTCTTGTCTCTCTCTCTCTCTCTCTCTCTCTCTCTCTCTCTCTCTCTCTCTCTCTCTCTCTCTCTCTCTCTCTCTCTCTCTCTCTCTCTCTCTCTCTCTCTCTCTCTCTCTCTCCCTCTCTCTCTCCCTCTCTCTCTCTCTCTCTCTCTCTCTCTCTCTCTCTCTCTCTCTCTCTCTCTCTCTCTCTCTCTCTCTCTCTCTCTCTCTCTCTCTCTCTCCCTCTCTCTCTCCTCTCTCTCTCTCTCTCTCTCTCTCTCTCTCTCTCTCTCTCTCTCTCTCTCTCTCTCTCTCTCTCTCTCTCTCTCTCTCTCTCGCTCACCTTGGATATTTATATATTAAAATATTAAGAATCAAAATTGTCAACGGGACAACAGGCAGCAATGTATTACACGGAAAGCCTATCCTCATCAGAGAGATCATTGAAATCTTGAAAAAAGGTTTCAAATTTTGGGAAATTCCACTCTGATTGTTTTATATTTTTTACATTTTGTCCGGAAATCCAGCTATCTCTCTCTCTCTCTCACTCAATCTCTCTCTCTCTCTCTCACTCAATCTCTCTCTCTCTCTCTCACTCAATCTCTCTCTCTCTCTCTCTCTCTCTCTCTCTCTCTCTCTCTCTCTCTCACTCAATCTCTCTCTCTCTCTCTCTCACTCAATCTCTCTCTCTCACTCCCTCTCTCTCTCTCCCTATTTCTCCCTCTTTCTCCCTCTCCCTCTCTCTCTATCTCTCTCTTTCTCCCTCTCTCTCTATCTCTCTCTTTCTCCCTCTCTCTCTCTCTCTCTCTCTCTCTCTCTCTCTTTCTCCCTCTCTCTCTCTCTCTCTCTCTCTCTCTCTCTCTCTCTTTCTCTCTCTCTCTCTCTCTCTTTCTCTCTCTCTCTTTCTCTCTCTCTCTCTTTCTCCCTCTCTCTCTCTCTTTCTTGCTCTCTCTCTCTCTCTTGCTCTCTCTCTGTCTCACCACACACACGGAGAAGAACAGAGAACAGTGGAATCTCTATATACTGATTCAGGATGGAAGACAGTGTACCGTTTGTTTGGTTCATGTAAATATACTTAAATTAGTTGTCCTGTTCTACACACATTCACCTAAGAGTATACTTTTGAAAATGTTGCTCTTCCTCTATTGGTTTACCCACCTTGGGTGTTGTAACCCTAATGTATAATGAAGCAGAGGACGGTGTGGGCTAATTTACCAGTTTAAATCAATCCACACCACAGGAGGTTGGTGACACCTTAATTGGGGAGGACGGGCTTGTGTCTGGAGCAGAATTAGTGGAATGGTATCAAATACATCAAACACATGGATTTCATTCTGTTTGCAGCCATTATTATGAGCCATCCTCCCCTCAGCAGCCTCCACGG